>NW_011500047.1:208805-226180 GCF_000495115.2 Populus euphratica | reverse complement strand
ATAAAATAAGTAACAATCAAAAGAATGAGGACCAAATTTGATAGATAAAAAATTACAATAAAACAATAATAGGAGAAAAGTAGACCAACTTTCCTAACAGCAAACAAACATATGAAAATTTGGAAAGTAATTTCCTAGAAACCACTTTCTGGAAAACAAACACAATAAAGTTTGGAAAGTGTTTTTCTGGAAACCACTTTCCGAAAAACAATCACGGCAAAAAAGAAAAACACTTTCCTGAAAACCAAGCCAAATTTTTCTTTGATTGAAAAATATTTTTTATTGACCAGAAAGTGTTTTCTGTTTAGCAGAAAATATTTTTTGTTGACCAGAAAATATTTTCCATTAATCAACTTTTCTAATAAAAACAAACACAAAAAAATTTGATAAATAATTTCTCAAAAAATATTTTTCAAAAAATAAGCATAACCTTAATAAAATTATCACTTGTAACTGGGTGAGCATTCGTCATGGTGTTTTTCTGGAAACCACTTTCCGGAAAATAATCACGGCCAAAAAGAAAAATACTTTTCTAAAAATCAAGCCAAATTTTTCTTTGATTAAAAAATATTTTTTATTGACCAAAAAGTGTTTTCTGTTTAGCAGAAAATATTTTTTGTTGACCAGAAAATATTTTCCATTAATCAACTTTTCTAATAAAAACAAACACAAAAAAATTTTAAAAATAATTTCTTAAAAAATATTTTTCAAAAAATAAACATAACCTTAATAAAATTGTCACTTGTAACTAGGTGAGCATTCGTCATAGAGGTTTGGTTTGAATGGATATATATATAACATCTATTATTGTTTTTAAAATATAAATAGAATCAAATTAATAACCGATTATATTGAAATGTATGCAGTTGATTTCATGAATGTTCATATAAATAATCTAGAATATCAAGTTAAATAAAAGAATTAAAAAAAAACATATGACTTACCTGAAATTCATAATAATTTTTATTTTAATATAAAATTTTATTTTATTTAGTTTCAGTCTCTGAATTAGAAAAAAAAATGATAAACTTTTCAAAAAATAAGATAAGAAATAAAAAGTGGTCGATTGTCAGGATTTAGCAACCAAAATAGCCAATAATGGTGGTTTTTCTCTTTAAGGTGAGATAGGCAGATCGAGTGACGCTTTGATTTTTAGGACTCAATTTATTTTTATTTTTTGAGTGAGTTTTATTGTTCTGGGTTGTGGAGTGGTTTTATATTGGTTTTTATGGTGTTTGAAGATATTTTTAGCTGAAAAGGGTTTGAAAATAAGATCTTTAGAGAGAAAACCAGTATATCCGATTTTTTACCAAGCACAATGGTAGCTAGATTTTTGGCAAAAGCATGCAACAAGTCGTCTATTTAATTAAGAAAAGGGAAGATTTTTGGCAAAAGCATGCAACAAGTCGCCTATTTAATTAAGAAAAGAGAGGTCGTGAGAATTAGTCGCGGTGCGTGCAAGCTAACCCGGACACCCTACATAAATAAAAAAAAATTAAAAAAAGGGAGTGTATGACCTTTGACAAAAAAAAAAAAAAATCAAACGCGTTTAGGCCTTTTTAATTTAGACTATCCTCATATGTCTTACTAGTTTTTGGTTTTTTTTTTATTAATTTAAATTTATATATGTTTTTTGAAATTACTTAATTTAAAATATTACTAAAATATTATTCTATGAAATTAATTAAAAAATCATTTTAGATATTATTTTATTATATATCATTCAATTTTTACTTTTGTTCTAATAAGAGTATAAGACTCTTTCAACAATATTAACGAAAACATTTACAGCCCATCAATTGGGTCTTGATGAAAGAATACTTCAATTAGAAGTAAGTTTGAAAAGTTTAATGAGTTTTTTATTATTATTATTATTTATAGGTAAACGATTAAAGTCACTATCTGTCTCAAAAAAAAAAATAGAGAGAAAACCCATTTGCATTAATGGAATCTATATATTGATTGTTTTGTTCATGATTTTCGAAGAACTGTATTATGCATCTAAAGTACATATAGTGGTCACAAGGAATATAATTTGATCTTATTCAACCAACTTTATTGAGAATGATTATTTTTTTTATTTTTTAGGTTGAAATATTGATAGTAAGATCTTAATCAACTTAATTAGTGCAACTGGTCTTGTAATATAACTCAGTATAAAAAATCAAATCAAATATTTGTATCAACTCTTACAGAGAAAAAATAATATATAAAATATCTATTTATGATATTGTGCAATTTATGCGACTAAAAAACACATTTCAATCAATTTCCTCCCGCTTTTGTATGTGATTTATTAGTTTGCATTAGGTTTTTTTATTTCAATTAAAATTAATATCCTATCTCTTTCATTTTTTTAAAAACAATTATTCTTTTTTTTAAATAGTAGCTATTATTTTTTAATTATCTTGTATTTTTATAATATTTTAAAGTGATTATTTTAATTTATATTTTAATTTATATATTTTATATTTAGTATAATAAACTGTATATGTATGATGTATTTTTAAAAAATAATTATTTTTTATTGAGAGAAAAAAAAACTGATACATAATAAAAAGCATGAATTCAAAAGAAGAAGAAGAAGAAGAAATGAGTATTAAATATATGCCATGCTCATCTAAATAACATTAACAATTCTTTCATAATTGATTGATTTAATTATTTTTAAATTTATTTCATTAAATATAAATAGTGTCTTTGTATTTGTCAATTAAAAAAAAATATAATAAAATATATTTATAATATTAGTACATTCTTCTATGATGTTAAATATTAACTTGGAATTATACTTGAGCGTAGCGCAAGTTTTAAAACTAGTTCACACCAAGGGGTTCGATTCAGTTTTTTATTATTAAAAAAATGGATAAGCTAATGGGCTTTTTTATTGTGTTTTTCTGTTACAATTCTCGGTTTTTGTAGCTTGTTTTGGTGTTTTATTTATTTATTATTATTATTATTAAATGTGTCTAGCCGTTTTGAGTTTTTTTTGGGATGATCCTAGTATTGTTTGGGTTTTTTTTTCCTTAACTCTTTATTGGATTTTAATTTGGATTTTTTTTTATGTTTGGGCAATATAAGAAACATTAATTTATTACGTTGGATAAAGTTAAGAGTGTCATAAATTACATTGCATTGTATTACGAAAATTAAAGTCATAAATTACATAAACACAAAGTGCAGAACCCGTGTCAAATTGGACAGGGCTAGGGCTAGTTCAGTTTTTACACCGTTTTGGCGAAACCACTATAAAGGCAACATAAGTGTTCACAAATATATAGAGCAACATGCTACTTCGCAAATACGATGATCATGAAAAAAAAAATATTTATTTTTGTATTTTAAAAGTATTTAAAAAAATTTTAAAAATTATTTTTTATTTATTTTTTATTTATTTAATATTTTCAAATTATTTTAATATACTAATTTCTAATATGTATATTTTATATGTATGGAGGGCAATAGCGAAAAGAAAAAGGGTGGGTTCAAGTTCACTAAGCATGTTATTAGCATAATTTTTTTTTTTTGAAAAAAAAAGTTAAACAAGAACCCACAAACTACTTTTTCGTTTTAGGCTTTATGTACCGGAATAAAAGAGAAAAGTAATCCTTCCGTCGAGTATGATCATCAATGCATGTGTTGAGCCATTCAAGGATAAAAACCAGCAAATATCACCAAATAATATGAAAGAGAAGCTTCATCTTTTACAAGCATGGGATTCAAATCTTTAAAGCTAGGATACATTCAATGATAAAAACCAAAAAATATCACCAAATAATCAATTATAAGATAAGGATAAATAAGATTAAAAAGATATTTAATGAATTTATTTAGAAAATTTAGACCGAGACAAGTTAATCAACTTTAATTATTTTGATTTATACAAAGAAAGGAGCTGCTTCTTGGGCTAAAGACATTAGGTAACATTGAGTCATTTTTTGGAAATAGTCTTAATATAACAAGGACCCATAGTTGGCAATTGATTCTTTATTTGTTAAGGAAATACAAGCGAAAGCTTGAGAGGTCTATTTGTCAAGGATTTCATATTTTTTCATGGACACCAATTTTGCAGCTTTTGGTAGCTTTAATTATTTGACAAAACTTCCATGTTTTACATGGATACAAAGAGTCATAGCAACTTTAATTCCTTAGGAGGCAAGGCCGATGACAACATAACTTGTTTATACATGTACAATTATTTCTACAACTCTTTGGGAATTCGACAACATAGAATTTTAAATTAGATTTGGGTTAATTTTAGATATCTATTTTACAAACTTTGATGTATTAATTTTAATTGGTTTTTACTTTCAACTTATTAATATATTAGGTTTTATTTATTTTGTGAATTATAAATATCCTCTATAAAAGGGAACAAGAGGGTCATACTATTTTCAATTTAATTTTAATTATTTTTATTTTGTCTGTGGGTTCAATTATTATTTACTTTGTTTGTTACAGGATTACGTGGATGTATTGTTTATAAATAATGTTTCTATTGTTGATCATTTAAGAATGAATGATTTTGAAAAGTGAGAAAATAATAAGAAACAATAAACATCACCAAAAAATCTATTTCCGATTGAACTAATTATAAGGTGAAGGAAGAATAAGATTAAAGAGGCATTTAATAAGTTTTTTTAGAAAATTTGGGCTGAGATAAACTTCAATACTTCAACATGGGATGAAAAGACTTTGATCAATGTAAAGAAAGAAGCTGATTTTTTAGCCCAAGGCATTTGACAACATTGGGCTACAATTGTGGCAAAGTCGGCAAGTATGCGAGTCATTATTTTGGAAAAGAATCCTAAATTAACAAGGATTTATAGCTAGCAACTGATTCTTTATATGTTAAGGAAACATATATAACAATTTGGGAGTTTTATTTATGCAAGGATTCCATATTTTTTTAAAGACACCAATTTGGCATCTATTAGGAGCTTTAATTATTTGACAAAAAAATTCATGTCTTACAAGGATACAAAAAGGCAAGGTTGGCAACAACACAACTTATTTATACAAGCATAATTGTTTCAGCAACTCTTTTTGTGGTGCTTTCAACCTAGAACTCGATGTTGTCGCTGCCAAAACGAGTGCCTTTTTTAGTTTCCCTTCTTTTTACATTGCAGGTCCTCTTGAGATCCATAAAATCCTTCCTTTACTAAACTCCATTCTTTGGTGAACGTTATTGCTGTTGCCAGAACACTACTAATGTATTCTCAATTTCTTTCTTTTTTTAATCCCTTCTATTTCAGTTGATATCTAACTCCTTTTATTTATTATATCTCCCTTCTCCTCATTTTCTTTTTCGTTTACTTGCTTTCTCTGTCTTTCTATTTCTAGCTTTATTTGTTCGTTAGAAAGTATCTTTTTTTAAATGGATTTTTTTTAAAAATAAATTATTTTTTAATATTTTATAGTATCATAAAAAATAGTTGAAGAACACTTTTTAGAGTTTAATTATGTTATAGAAAATAAGTTAGAAAATAACTTATTAATATTGTTTTTCAAGTTTATTAAAATAATGAGGAACAAACCTCACAAGTTAAAAAGTTGAATGAAAGAAAATTAAAAAAATATCATAAATTATCTCAAATAAAATAAATAACAATAAAAATAATAAAGATCAAATCTAACATATAAAAAAAATTAAAAGATGATGAAGTTAAAATAATAATAATTGCGTTTCATAAATTATTTCAAATAAAATAAGTAACAATCAAAAGAATGAGAACTAAATTTGATAGATACAAAATTTCAATTAAATAATAAGAGAAAAAAAAATAACAATAATAAAAATAAGGACCAAAATTAATGTAAAAATCAAATTCTAAGAGGTGAAATTAAAAAAAAAAGATTTAAAACAAAAAAAATATAACAATTAAAAGTTTAAAGACCAAATTTATTATAATTAGCAAATAATATAATATTTCTAATTATAATAAGACAAAACCATATAAACAAAATATAATTTCACTTCAAGTCAAATCCATATATATTAAACATATTATATAATTAAAAGTTCAAAATTTAAAATTAAAAAAAACTAAAATTACACTCTTGAGGAGTATAATTCAATATATTATCAAAATCACTACTCGATTAAGATTTAAATGGTAAAAACATAAATTAAATTTCTTTGGCTATGTTATTCCCTCTTTCAAGAGATTTTGTTTTTGTTATTGTTGATTTTCTTATGGCTTTCTACTCTCCTTTTTTTAAGGGATCAAAGACCTTGGTTTTTTCAAATCAAAGACCATAGCTAATTTGCCTGTAATAGACCTTTAAAACCCGTTTCCATGACAGGAGAAAGCATAGGGAAAAAGAGAAAGAGAGCAAGCATAGTGAGAAAAACAAAAAATTAAGAGAAAAAAAAAGGAAGATGAGATAGTAAACAAAAAAGAAATAGACAATAAAAAAGCACACAAGAAAGAAAAAAGATAAAGAAAAGTCTTACATGCACAAATTAAGCCAAGAAAACAGGGTAGATTTGAATTGTTATAACCATTGTTAAAATACCCCATTCAAATAATTCACACTATTGTAATAACAAATTACAACCACACGACTTGTGTGTGCTCTCATGCTAGAATAAAGGATTAGTTAGTTAGGGGAACTCTATATATATATATATATAGACACACACACTGTAACAGAAAGAGTGATATATAGAAAAACATAATGAGTGACTATTTTCATTGCCCACATTGTTCTCCTTACTTAACAACTCCTGCCTAAGTATTAGATTTTGCCATAGAAACATCACTTATATTAATTGCTATTAGATCTTGTAGACCTTAGACACCAGTCATGCCTCCAAACACCAGAGCACATGATCTAAGGTGCTTAGAAGAATCTCTTGAGCTTGCCAACAAGGAGCATGCATTGAAATACAAGCAAGTAACCAAGTTATTGAAAGTGTATGGTCAGAAAATAAATAGTGATGAAGTTAAGTTTAGGGAGATAAAAGACTTGATCAGTGGCTTAACATTCCAGTAAAGTTCTTTTCTACAAAAGCCGAGTTTGGTAAGAGGTGAACCAAATGTTAACTATGAGCAGCCGAGTTGCTCTAATGAAGTTAGTTTGGTAAGAGGTGAACCAAATGTTAACCATGAGCAGCTGAGTTGCTCTAATGAAGTTACCAGGAATTGTTAAACCAGGAAAGCAAATCAATATCCTCAACAGGTATACAAGCCTAAACATGACTTTCCTAGTTTTAACGAGGAGGATGTTTATCAATGGCTATTTAAATGTAACCTGTATTTTGAAATCATAGAAATGAATAATTCTAAAAAATTCATACAAACATCTTATTACATTGATGGGAGAGTCTTATATTAGCATCAGAATTTTGTTAGGAACCGTCCTGAGGTCCTATAAAGTGAATATATTGAGGCTTTGTGCTGCCATTTTAGGGGCTAGAAAGACCCTTTGGAGGAACTGAAGGATCTTAAACAAATGATAGATTTAGAAACATATATATAAGAATTTGACATACTATGGAACAAGACAAAGAAAACGAAGAGACAGGCTCTAATCTTTTTCCTTGGGGATTAAAAGTCGAGATTAAAAACATGGTCAAAATGATTAAACCAAAAACCTTATACCAAGCTAATCTAGCTAGACTACAAGAAAATACTATCAGTCATAAGCAACCCCATAATTTCTACTCAAAGAACACCTATCACACTACTAGTAGTGTCAACCTATAGAAGTCTTTCCTTGCCCAAAACACCACTAAAACCACTCTCTTCTATAATAACAACACTGTAAAATTGACTCCTTACCACCAAAAGACTCCAACCCCTGATCACTACCTTGTTAAAAAACCTTACAAACCTACTTAGGAACAAGAAGCTAGATGAGAAGAGGGTGAAAAGACTATGTTTTTTATGTGATGAAAAATTCATACAAGAACATTAATGCAAAAATAAAAGGTTATATTCCTTATATATTTTGGATGATGATGGTGTTGCAGAAGAAAAGGTCCAGGAAGCTAGTGAGATTAACCCTGATAACTTCAAACCTCAAATATTCATCAATTCCTTGGAGGGTACTTCAGGTTTTTAAACACTGAGAATGACTAGTAAGGTTGACAAGTCTCCACTCTTTATCATGATTGATTTAGGAAGCACGCATAATTTTATCAACACTCAGGTGGCTAAAAAACTGAGTTGCACTCTCACTCTAATTAGGCTATTAATAGTAGAAGAAGCAAATGACGGTAAGATGACTTGTACCTATGTGTGCAAGAACTTCCTCTAGAAAATATAGGTAGTCAAGTTCTTTACAGATGTGTTTGTAGTGAACTAAACAATTGTGATATGGTGCTAGGAGTACAATGGTTGGCTACATTGGGTAACATCTTATCAAATTACAATGACTTATAGTTGTTCTTTATATGGTAAGGGTAAGAAGTATTGCTACAAGGAGACACCCCAATTAAGCTTCAGACTATTAGCTTCAAACAACTTAACAGTTTTCTTAACAATCTAACTCAGCTAGTGGAGGTAAATCTATATAGCTTCAAATTAGTAGAAGAGAGTGATCATCTCATTAGCTCAATAACCACTAACTTGTAGCCTAGTCTTAGGACTAATTCAACTATAAATGAATTGTTGAATTCTTACTAGGACATTTTTTAGGAACTTATAGGGCCACCTCCCCTTAGAACACACAATCATGCTATTCCTCTCAATAAAGGATCATAATCAATCAATCTCCAACCTTATTGCACTTTGGCTTACAAAAAGATATAGTGGAGAAAATAGTAACAGAGATGATGGATTCTAGGATTATACAATATAACACAAGTCTATTTGCCTTACTAATGGTTTTGGTTAAAAAGAAAGATGATACTTGAAGGTTGTGTATAGATTATAAGGCCCTTACCAAGATGACGATCAAAGATAAGTTCTTTATCCCTGTAGTATAAGAAATGCTGTAAGAATTAGGGGGCTACTATATTCTCAAAGGTCGATCTAGAGGCTAGTTATCATCAATTAAGGATGCTTGCTAGAGGTATACGCAAGATAACCTTCAAAACCCATAATGGCTATTATGAGTTTTTAACTATACCATTCGGCTTAACCAATGCACCAGTCACCTTCCAAAACTTAATGAATGACATTTTTAGAAGGTATTTACAAAAATTCATATTCGTCTTCTTTGACAACATCTTGGTGTATAACTCTACATTGGAGAAACACGTGGAATAATTGTAGATATTGTTTGATAAACTTAAAAGTCAGAGTCTTTTTACTAAGAGAAGTAAGTGTGTCTTTGGCAGCTCTCAAGTGGAGTATATGGGTTGTCACACCCTCATGAGCGAAGCAAATCATCGCGGTAACTCTTGATTGATTTCAGGTTTTTTTTTTGTTTCTGTGAATAAGGGAGTTGTCACCTAGTATTATGGTTACTAAAAAACCTAATTGTTCTTTCAAAGATTCTAAAGGAAGAGATTGGTTGCATAAATGGAAGGTATTAGCACCCTTGGTGCGCCCTACCTAAGGTGAGTTGCTTGGTGTTTGGTTTGTCTTATAATTGCAATAGTGTTGATGTTTTCTAATCCCATCAATGTTTCCAAGATAAGTTTGCTATGATGAACAAACTTGGACTCAAAGTCTAAAAAAGAAAGAATTATTGGTCAATATGGATCACACCCTTAGATATTTCTACAAAGTACCAAGAAAAACCAATGCATATCTCTTAAAATCTATGTTTAATTCAAACTAAATTTATTAAAATAGAAATCCAAATAGATTTCATGTGTTTTAAAAGCTCATTTTTTCCTTAGTATTTTAAGAGTTTGCCACTCGTAAATCGCAAAGAGAATGGACAAAGATTTAGAAATCTAAGGGAATTCAAAGTGTTTTAAAAGCCTTTTTTTGCCTTAATATTTTATACTTTCACGGCTCGTAAAACATGGAGTTAAAAGTTGAAATGTCCTCAATTATAATTGAGGCTTCTTTCAAGGATGTGTGATGACTTATTATTCTTAGAAAACTATTTTAGATATTTATCACTTAGGGTATTTTTATCCAAATATTAACAGTGAATAATAAAAAATTATTTCCAATAATATTTTGGATATTTGTCCCTTAGGGATTTATTTATCCAAACATTAGCGGTGAATAATAGATGAATTCCCCCCAGAATAAGATTTTTATATTTTTTGAAATATTGGCCAATACCCTTTGGAATTTTTCAAACATATTGTAAAATCCATAATGTCAGAAAATAATTTTCTATTGTGTTTAAGAAATCTATGCGAAAATACATTTTTGAAAATTCAAATATTTGTTTTTTTATATGAAAAGAACATTCAAAACATGTTAGGATATTGACCATATGCAACTCATAAGAAAATATTTTTATATTTTTTATCAAAAAAACACAATCATTATAGTTAATGGAAACAATAGATCTGGCCTAGTCATTTACCTAAGCAAGGGACCCTACTAGACACAAAAACTTGGCTATTGTTCAAGTGAATTATAATTCACTAGAACAGGAGCCACAAAAGGCATGTATAATAAATATATAATTAAAGTGCAAAATGAAAAGAATCCATGGAAACTTGTATAATAAATATATAATTAAAGTGCAAAATGAAAAGAATCCATGGAAACTTGTATAATAAATATATAATTAAAGTGCAAAATGAAAAGAATCCATGGAAACTTGTATAATAAATATATAATTAAAGTGCAAAATGAAAAGAATGCATGGAACAAGTAAAGGAGATGGCATTGCAATTGCTACACTCGGCTAGTGGTTACTAGTTTTGGTGAGAGAAAAAAATGGCCATACTGGTTTTGGCCTATTTTCCTTGCTTCTTCCTATTTTCTTCTCTTCTCTTTCCCTTCTTCTTTGTTCTGCTTTTCTTTTTTCTCTTTTCACAATAACAAACACTCTTTCCTCCAACAGGTGTAAGAAGAGAAAAGAATATGAGGGTTCCTAAAACCTATGTTTTTCTCGCAAACAGAGCATTAGGGAAAAAACACCTACAAATCCTGTTTTGCAGGAAATGAAACAAAAGACTGAGAAACAGCTCATGTGTGCCTCATTGGTTGCTGGTAATTGACGGACAAAAACAATGAAATTGAAGCTATGATGTACTGGTGGAGTCTATGTTATCACACTCCTTATTTTTTTCCTGTCGTCTGCCTCTCTTTTTCTCTTTCTTCCCCTTTTTTTAGGTCAGCGGAGGAAACATATATGTTGTCTATGTATAGCTCTTATTAGGAGGATTTAATACATTAATCTAGGATGCAAATCCTAGCTGATTTGTAGTCGAATAATATAAATGAGAATACTACAATATTCTCATTGATTATGTGTTGATTCTAGTGATTTCTTTCTAACATTAGCATATAATCCCAACCATTTATGTTAGGGATAAAATCTCAGCCATTAAATGATTGTAAGGTTCTTCTTTGTATGACATTTTATATCTGTCAAAAGCTGTTATTTTGTATGAATTATAGTTGCACAAAAACATGATTTTCCTTATTTGGTGTTGTGGAAATCTCATCATTTATGATGATCCTGCCCCCTTTTTAGTTTCCAATATCCTTCTTCAATTAAATCCCTCATTTTAGCACTTTTTAATTCAGTTCTTGGTCCAAAAAATTCTTCAAATCAAGCCTGCAAATTTGGGCTAAACCTTCTCACGATAGGATTCTCTACTTTCATATTGGATATTTAAATGGGAATATCTTGAGCTTTTGATATTAAAATCAAGCGATTCAAAAGCCCAAATTCATCTATATGTCTAGGACTACAACTTTGATAAGGATTCGAAGTGAGATAAAATCATTTTAGAGAACAGAATGTGGCAGGAATCTGGATGGTCAAAAGAGGTTTTCTTGATCTAACAATGTCGAGCATCCAAATATAACTGAGATTCTACCCTAAGAACAGTGATCCTTAGGACCCAATAAAGGTATAGGTAAATTTTTCAACGTGTTATGAGTGACAAAATATAGCTAGGATGGTCAGATATCATATGAAATCAAATCAGAATCAGAGTCTAAGTTGAAACAAAAAAATTACGACAACAACAAAATCATTTTAAAAAAAAATTATGAAGGATTTATATAAAGACAGATAGCTAGGATGGTCAGATATCATATGAAATCAAATCAGAATCAGAGTCTAAGTTGAAACAAAAAAATTACGACAGCAACAAAATCATTTTTTAAAAAAAAATAAAAATTATGAAGGATTTATATGAAGACACCTAATTAGCTTAAGAAACCTGATGTTTTTGGCAGCAAAAAAGGAGAATAAAAAGAGTAGAAAATAACTCAAATAGGGTTCAAAAAAAATATTTCTTTCTCCTCCGCTTTTGTCAATTTTCCATCAAATATGAGCTATACTCCTGCACTTGGTTTAAAAAGGGTACACACCATATTCAGTATGTGGGGTTCAAAAATAAGTAACAACATAGGCCATATAACAACCATGGTTGGAGTAGCCACCAATCCACACAAGATCTAAGCCATAGTGAATTGGAAATTGCCTAGAAATATAACAGAAGATTTGTCAAAGGTTATGATGTCATCTGCAAACCTTCAACTCGGCTCTTAAAAAAGGATTCATACAGGTGGAATGAATAGGCTATGGTTGCTTTTGAAATAGTTAAACAATCCATGACAAATCTCTAGGTTTAGCCTTACTTGATATGACCAAACTAGTTTTTATTGAGACAGACGCATCAGAAACTAGAGTAGAGGTTTTGCTAATGCAGGAAGGACACCCTATAGCCTTCCTCAACAAGGCTCTGGGTCATAAGCAACAAGTTCTATCTGCTTATGAAAGGGAGATGTTTTTAATTTTGCAGACAGTGGCTAAGTGTAAACATTACCTTTGGGGTAAACACTTTCATATAAAAACTAATCATATTATCCTCAAGCATTTCCTGGACTAAAAGGCAAATTATCCTTCTCAACAACTCTAGCTCACTAAATTACCTGGGTTTGACTATGAAATTGAGTATAGAAAAGGGAAAGAAAATGTGGCTACAAATGCTTTATCAAGGATTCCTAGTAGACAATTAAGTACCATAGTTATGATTTCAATTTGCACCCTTGTCATAGACGAAATCAGGATGACTTAAAAGACTGATGTTAATATAAAGACCATTATATGTGATTTGTTGAGAGACCTTAGCTTAAAAGGTAAAATTGAGACCACTATACATGGGTTAACAATCACTTGAATAGAAAAGACAAAATTATGGTCGAACAAAATCCTAAGCTGCATAACAAGTAGATAGCCTTATACCATAACACAGTTACAAGAGGTCATTCAGGGGTGGTGGTAACATCTCAAAAGGTAGGTTATCTTTTTTACTAGAAGAAGTAACAGAAACACATTAGACAATTTGTCAAAGAGTGTAGTATTTGCCAGCAAAACAAAAATGAAAATGTGTTGACCTTGGGGTTATTACAGCCTCTACCCATTCCTCTAGCCTCATTTACTGATATCAATATGGACTTTATTGAGGGCCTTCCTAATTCAGAAGGTAAGGAAGTCATCTTGGTGCTCGTAGATAGGTTAAGCAAATATGCACATTTTATAGCCCTTATTCATATGTATTCCGCTTCTTTTGTGGCTAGAATTTTTATGGACAACGTTTATAAATTGCATTTCCTCCCAACAACTATCGTCAGTGACAGAAACCTAATTTTTTAAAGTCATTTTTGGTAGCAATTATTTTAACATTAGGGAGTAAACCTACATCATTCGACAGCATACCACCCACAATTAGACGACCAAACTGAAGTGGTCAACAGGTGCTTAGAAAATTACTTGCGATGCGTGACTAGTGGCAATCCTAACCAATGGTCTAAGTGGGTGCCTCTTAATGAATGGTGGTAGGACACCAATTACCACATAGCCACTAAGTCTACTCCTAATGAGATATTGTATGGTTTTTCTCCTCCCTTACACATTTTTTATTTTCCTAAAGATTCCATAATAGAGGTTGTAGATCAGTTGCTCACACAAAGGGAAGAAATGCTTGCAAAAATCAGAGACAGCTTGATACAAGCTCAGTATAGAATGGTACAACTAGTCAACTGTACAAGTAATGAGAGGCAATTCAATCCAAGAGACTTAGTCTATCTTAAACTACAACCTTATCGCTAAAAATCAATGGCACACAAAACTTCTCAAAAACTAGCTTTAAAATTATATGGACCCTATTTGATTTTGAAGAAAGTTGGTTCCGTAGCCTACAAGTGGTTGTTACCTACTACTATTTCCATCCACCTAGTTTTCCACATGTTTTAGTTAAAGAAGCACATCTATAATAGGGTAGTTTAGTCGACATTGCTTACAACTTCTTCGACCTCTAAAATAACTCCATAGATAATCTTAGACAAGAGAATGGTGAAGAGGTGTAACCAGGCAGCCATCCAAATTCTGATCCACTAAAAGGGTCTTGCCCTGTATGAAGCAACCTGGGAGTATACTGATGAAATTCAATATAAGTTTCTAGATTTCTCTTTTAAGGACAAGGTCGATTTTGAAGGGGAAATACCTATTACATGCACAAATTAAGCCAATAAGTGGGGGTAAATTCAAATTGTTATAGCCTTTGTTAAAATGCCCTATTTTAATAATTTGCACTGTTACAATAAGAAATTGCGTGTGACTTGTGTGTGCTCTCATGTTAAAATAAAAGATTAGTTAGTAAGGGGAACTCTCTGGAAGGAATGTTTTGTGTGTGTGTGTGTTGTCAAGGGTTAATTTTTCACTCCATGAATAAACCCGTGTGGCAATCTAATCCCCACTAAACTCAATTTTTTCTCTCCAATTTCACTTATGTTTACCTAGTAACTAAGTGTTTCCCTCACCCGAGATGTTTCCCTACTTTTCCGAGTTACAAGACAAATGAAATACACAAGTAGATTGCACAACACAAAGCACACCGAAAATATAAGAAGAACTCTCAACCTTTATTTATCTCATCAACAAAGGATTACACAATATGTGCTACGTATAGAATTTGCATGCTATACAGACAAGCTTTACACGTGTTATTTCCTCTATGCATCCTCTCCACAACCAAAAACTGCAACAACTATTTATAGTCAAGTATGTGAGCTGCAAGGCATACCCATGATCCTATTTTTTAAGGACATAGTGAGGCATTTTCCCCCTCATGATTTCCATGATCTTAATAACTTATTTTCCAGCAAGTAGTGGACTATCACTACTCATGATCCAGCAGCTTGGAGAGAAATCTTTTAATCAGCCCCCACGATCTGTCTTATAATCCTATGATCTAAGAAGTCCATAATTGCCACTAACCCATGTTCTACATGCTTACCTAGCAACCCCAACTACCAGTTTTTACTGTGTTAGTTGTTGAATCACTTGTATGCCTTGGACATTCCTTCATCCAAGTTTCAGATCATGCCAAGTCAAACCCATGACAAGCATCAACCGTTACGCGTTGCCGAATTCAAATCTGCATGCAGGCTGTCAATGTCTGCGCTACTGAATTTCACGACAACCTCTATTCTTGTCTGCCTATTTCCTTAGCAAGTTTTCCTGCCTAGCCTGAACATTCCAGCATCCAGCCCATATTTATCAACAATCTGCACTTTCGATTTTACTTTGATGAACACATAGTTACACAAATCTGTGCTACCGATTTATCCCACTGTAGGCATGGTTGCCAATACCCTTAGGCACTGTTCTGGATAACCTGCCAAAGTGTGCACCTCATGCACATTTGACACTATTACAAACCACTCCCACCAAAAGAACACAACACCCTTGTTGGAGATATTCGAACTACCCTTGTACCACATCTGTTCCTCGTCACAATCCATGTTTCTCCCTACAAAACCTCTAGCTTCACCCACATTCAACAACAAATTAAGTCCACTGAATCTTCATCAACCTGTTTCAAAGCCAAGCTATGATGTATTTTGTTTTGGCTCGTTAGTTTTCCATAAATGCCAAACACCATACTCGCAAGCATGTTTTCATGAAATTCAGACACTAATCGCAAGCTTCCCCAAGGTGTCCATCCCTCTTCATAAAATACATTCACACAAAATCACTTTGAAGAACCACATGAGCTCCTATCTGAACATCTAATTTTGCAACCATTCTGTGTGTCTAAAACTGCACATATAAAATTTAAATATTACTTATTGTCCATTGCACAACAATCAATAAGAGTGATATATAGAAAAATATGAGGAGTGGTTACTTTTATTATCCATATTTTTTTACAGTTACATTCCTTATTCTCCTTATGTAACAAACCCTACCTAAGTACAAAACCTCTAGCTTCACCCACATTCAACAACAAATTAAGTCCACTGAATCTTCATCAACCTGTTTCAAAGCCAAGCTATGATGTATTTTGTTTTGGCTCGTTAGTTTTCCATAAATGCCAAACACCATACTCGCAAGCATGTTTTCATGAAATTCAGACACTAATCGCAAGCTTCCCCAAGGTGTCCATCCCTCTTCATAAAATACATTCACACAAAATCACTTTGAAGAACCACATGAGCTCCTATCTGAACATCTAATTTTGCAACCATTCTGTGTGTCTAAAACTGCACATATAAAATTTAAATATTACTTATTGTCCATTGCACAACAATCAATAAGAGTGATATATAGAAAAATATGAGGAGTGGTTACTTTTATTATCCATATTTTTTTACAGTTACATTCCTTATTCTCCTTATGTAACAAACCCTACCTAAGTACTAAGTATTGGATTCCATTCCGATAGGCTCCATAGAAATATCACTTGTACCCTCCATAGAAATATCACTTGTACCAAAAAGATAGAAAGAAAATCGAAATATAAAAGAATAAAAAGGAAAAAAAGAAGTATTTTTAAGGTTGAGAAAGAAGTTGTAATGTTTTGAATAAATGAGTAGGAAAATACAATAAAGCCCTTGGTGGCTTAAAGTGTGGGTATAAATGAATGAGGGGTAGTGTAATAATTCAACAAAAATTTAATTAATATAAATAGAAAGTAAAAAAACAAAAAAAGTGATCTGAAATTTGAGAGAGAATCAGCAGGAGAGAGAAGGGAGAAAGAAGAAGAAGAGAAAATAGGTAAATTAGAAGGAAAATAGAAAAAAGTTGAAGGAAATAAGTTTAAACGTAAGATTATATATAAATATGTGTTGATTAAGTTTTAATTTTGGTTTTGATAAATGTTAGGGTTTTGAAAATTTGTGTTTTGGGTTTGATTGATGAATTAATTGAATTTTATGGGTTGATTGTTATGGGTAATGGATTATTTGGTGGATTTTGAGAGATTGAATTGAAAGATGATGATTTTGAGTTATGATTTTGTTTGAATGGTGAAATTATGTTAGAAA
>NW_011500047.1:64175-208775 GCF_000495115.2 Populus euphratica | reverse complement strand
GGGTTTCTGTTGAAATTCTGGGTTGGAGGTTGAAGATGATGAAAATTCATTTTGGTCCTTCAATTTGTGGGAATTACAGTTTAGTCCCCAAGTCAGAATTTCAGTATATTCATGGATTTATGATAAGTTTAGTTTGGTCCTCCAAATGGATTAAGTTACAATTTGACCCTTAAAAATATAATAAATTACAGATTAGTCCCTAGCTGTAATATTAGCTTTTGCAGATGTGTTTGATGAATAATTGAGGGTTAGTTAGTGAAGTATTACCAATTTTATTATTTATTTTATTATGGATTGGATTTTGAGAAAACTATTAATTTTTGGGTTTTTGGAATATAACTAATTAGTTCAAAAATATATAGGGTTATGGAATATATCCTTAAATAAGTGTATTAAATAGGTTATATATTCTTTTGAGTCATTCTTGAATATGTCTCCTTTGTATTCAGATAATCCTGATATTCTACCGGCAGGACGTCAGTAGGATTTTCTTCGGTGTTTGCTTTTGATTTCTGTTTGCTTTCGAGTCAGGTGAGTGGATAATTTTCCATATGCATGAGAAATATTATAAATATTTGATTTGTTAATATGAATTGGATCATGCTTCTTGATAATATATATGGTGATTATTATCCTTGTTATGATAAGCATGATCATTCGTTGAATCCGAATTCTTGATATGAACCAGTATGTATTTTGGATTGACTTATGAATTGATAGCTCCTCATTTGATTGATGTCATGAGTTGAGCCTTGAGATATGAATATGTCTGTTTGATTATGATTATGACCCTATGGTATGTCAGTCAGAATACCCATGATAACAGGTTAATGTTAGTCTTTGTGCACATCGTATCTGAACCCTAGTTGGTCGGGGGAGTCACCAACCTGTATGGATTGATCATCCTATAGCACGGAGCCTCATGCTCATTGCATTTTGATTTTCTGACGATTTTACCATATGATATTCTTGTTATGGCCTATTTGAGAAACCTTTTTATAAGACCCTAAATCCATACTTGTATGTGTGTGTGTGTGTGTGTGTGTGTGTGTGTCATTATTGTATTATCTCGTATGTGTGTATTGAACGTTATCTACTCACTGAGTTGTTGAACTCACACTCTCATTATTTATCATTTTCAGGCTTATAGCTTGATAGCAGGTCACTTTTGTTGGACCTTCAGAACCTACTCTTTTGATTGTAATTTGTACCTTTTTTTATGTTTAGTCAGTGCTCTAAAACTCTTGTATTAAGACAATTCAATTATATTATGAAGTTGATTTTGTTATTAATGCTGCGTTGAACTCTGATTGAGTTAGGATAAATTTGTATATAAGTTTGGGTTCGCATAGGTACGGAACCTTGGAGGGGAACCTTGCCTATGTGCCGGTCATGGATCCGGGATTCGGGTCGTGACAATAACTATCAAACCACAGTACTTGGAAACTAGGGCACGCATCGAATACAGCATTACTTGTGTACAACGCTGCCTTTTGTAGTAGCAGGCAAACAGAAATGACAAGAACTTATAATCTTTAAGTGAAGAACTTATGGTGGAAAAGACACTGGTGAAGAAGCCAGTAATCAAGAAAAGGTTACTACTGAAAGATAATAGGGCTGGCAACGCTACAAAGGTGCTTTAACTTGCTGCGTAAAGAAGGCATGGACATGGTGGAACAGGGACTTCAACTACTCCTTCAAGCATTTGTGTAACTTTCCTCATGGTGGGTCGGAGAGATGGATCTTCCTGAATACACCAGAAAGCAATCATCAGAAACCTCTCTAGCATTTCTATGTCATCTAAGACTCCGGTATCAGATCCAACGAGGGCATCCAATGTCCCTTCACGATAACAGTCATATGCCCAGTCTGTTAAAATTGCCTGTTCTTCTATGGTTGCTTTGCTCTCCACATTTCTTCTGCAACAAATGATCTCTAGCAGTAGTACACCATAGCTATACACATCCACCTTCACAGTGACGGGCATGTTCCTGAACCATTCAGGTGCAACATACCCTTTTGTCCCTATGATGGCAGTATGGGTTTGGCTCTGATCCAGCAACAAGAGCTTTGCCAAACCAAAGTCAGATATCCTTGCATTGTAATATTCATCCACAAGTATATTCTGGGGTTTGATATCACAATGGATAATCTGATTGCTACACTCTTCATGCAAGTACAAAAGTCCTCTTGCAGCTCCAAAGGCAATTTGGATTCTTTTCTTCCAACCAGGTTTTGCATCTTGAAAAATAAAACTCGATAGACTTCTATTGCTCATGAACTCATACACCAACAACCGCTGATCACCTTCTTCGCAGAATCCCAGCAACCGAACCAGGTTCTTGTGATGGGTCTGGCCGATCACATTTACTTCGGTCTTGAATTCCCTCACACTATCTTCTGCCACATTATTTAGCTTCTTCACAGCCACAACAATGCTAGACCCTATATGCACTACCCCTTTGTAAACAACTCCAAATGCTCCTCTTCCCAACTCTTCCTTGAACCCCTCTGTTGCTTCTGCAAGCTCTTTTGTAAGTAAAACACCGCAAATTTGTTTCGACAGCACCGTCTTTCTGAGGAATTCTCTTTGTTCTCCTGCGGTAGATGAAAAAAACCCATACAAATTGCACAAACCAACAAAAAATTCACAAACACAGAGCAACCCAAAAACACAGATCCCAACAGGACCAAACCGTCTGTGTCTTTTTTGTTGTTAGGGGAATAAGGGCTACGTGGATTGACATTACTTCTCTTGACTTTGAGAAGAGCCTTCCCATCAAGATTAGTTTGTACTCTTCCATTCGAGAGTGGTAGCTTCTTCTTCCAACACATATCACCAGATCTGAAAATAGCGACAGCACACATACAATCATTCAAGCAAGACTGTCTGCACTTTTCTTCAGTGAAAGGCTGCAAGAGAGCGTAGTCAGATGTTGGCCAATCTGTATTTGTAAGTTCTTCAAAATCGTACAAATCTTCCACGGGAGCCACTTCATCTTCTTCACAACTTTGTGTGTTGTTTGGTCTGCACCTTCCATACTGATCATTTTGATCGAGTAACGAGTATCCTCCAGGGCATTCGCAGATTGGTCTTCGATCTGAATTCAGCCTGCAGACGCTGTTGAACCCACAGGTTCCACTGCCAGCACTGACAAAACTTGCTTGGCAAATATTATCTGGTTGAGACCAAATTGGTGCCCACCTTTCATTGCCAGTAGATGCTTTCGGGTGATAATACTGGGTGAAAACTCCGTCAAAGTTGAGAGTTGCTCTGTGATAGAAGTCTCCAGTGGAGGCAGTTTCTCTCTGTGTTAGAGGGACTCTTTGGTCATTCTCCCTCAATAGATACAGGTATCCTGACTCATTAAAGACCACTTGATAGCCAGGACTCGATGAATCCAACTCACCATCGGTATCACTTTTATAGTAAGGTTCATTAGTATAATCACTAGGCAGGTTTATTGTTGCTAGCACAAGATTCCCGTCATCTCTAAGTTTAAGCTGGAACCTTCCCTTAGAAAAGTTGGTTTCTGATAGGCGAGAAGAAAGGGTCATCCCCCTGTCCAAGACCTGTGAAGGCAGTAAAGTGTCCGCAGGATTCTTGAAACTCTCCCACAGCTTAACAGAAACACGATCTCGAAGCACGAAGTTGCCTGTGTCAGTCATGGCACCGTAGGCGACAACACCAATGATTGTCTCGGATCTCCACAACTCTCTTCCTTGAGGGTCAATAAGTGAAATCCCGCGATTGGCTGTCAGCACTGCCTTGGACCCTGTTGGTGCAGGCTTATCTCCATTTGCATACCAGACGATGGTTTTGTCTGGTATTTTATCGTACCATATGGCAAGCAAGAAGAGATCTGTGTTGCCATAAAGTTGATAAAAGCCAAAGGCAAAGTGACCAGAAGGTGAAAGCCATGAGGTGTTTTCAGAAGTGGAAAGGGAATCACCCACAGTTATATTACCACCAGTTTGAGCAACAGAAAAAGGTAGTAGCATTATGAGCAAGGAAAAGGAAAGATGAAGGATAGGAAAGGTCATTGCAAAAGATGATGATGACTCCAAACTGTGAGGCAAACTAAATTAAGGCACGGTCAATAAATAACCTATGGGAAAGAGAAGGGTGGAGCCTGAGGCCAAACACAAGTCTTCCCGGGCCTTTTCTGGACAACGGTTTTTTCTCTGAATTTTCAAGAATTACAGGCTTGGACATTACTTATGGCGTACCATGGCAAGACTTTCAACCATACATAAATGGAAGTGGTTACCTGCCAATTTACTTAATTAGAATCCTTGCAGTCCCTACAGAGTGGGCGTGTGATTGTCATGGAGTTCTCGGTCCATTTTCTATTAAGACAAATGCTGGTATAGAAGTAATGATGATGGGTTCTACAGAGTATAGTGCATTGTATAGTTATCAGCTGTTCCTGTCCTGATATAACCCCCCCATCTAATAGATTCATGAGAATATCTATAGCTACAACATGCTTCACTTACAACCGTATACTAACCATTCAACATGAAATTCAAGGGACCAAGTTGCTGGTTGTTACTTTCTTAATTATGCAAAGGGATAGCGGAAACAACCATGATGTAATGGAATGGTGTTTGATGTTTCACTTTTTGCTGTAAAAAGCTTTGTCCGCAAGAACTACAGGTTCTTACATGTCTATCACTAAGCGTTTCCCGGAAGAAAAAATGCCCCCAAACAAGCCAAACATCTCTTGACCAAGACTTGTGTTTTTTTATTTTGATTCTCATGGTAGTACAGAGCAAATTGGACTTTAAACCTAATCCCTACCCTTACTCTGCTAAGAGAGTAACACCACGATGAACTTCCATTGGTATATCTGAAGCAAGGAAACTAAAAGAACAAGAACATGCTAACCTCAAGTTTTTGGATTCATCACAACATGTTGATTCCTTGGAAACTAATTCAAATTTAACACACAGTTTCAATTTATAAAGCTACATTTCATGGTGGAAAAAACCGTAGAAAAATCATATCTAAGTGAAATAAAGATCATTACTGACTGCCACCGGAAGCTTACATGGTCGTTAACTTCAGGGCCCGTGGTATTAGTTGTGGTGCACGCAAGCTGACCCGGACACCCACGTTAATCTAAAAAAAAAGATCATTACTGACTGTATTTGCTAATTGTACTATATGGAAATGGATTTGGAGCAGCAGGAACTTCAACAACTCCTTCAAGCATCTGTGTGACCTTCCTCATGGTGGGTCTGACAGATGGATCCTCTTGAATACACCAAATCCCGACCTTCAACAGACGCTCTAGTGTCGATATGTCATTCTTGGCCTCCATGTCATCTCCAATTAAAACATCCAAACTTCCATTCATATAGCAGTCATAAGCCCAATCAGTCAGTACTGGATTCTCTGCTTCACCGATCTCCAAATCTACATTTCTTCTACAACAGATTATCTCTATCAGCATGACACCGAAGCTATACACATCAACCTTCACAGTGATTGGTCTGTTCCTGAACCATTCAGGTGCAACATACCCTTTTGTTCCTCTAATAGCAGTTTGAGTTTTGCTCTGATCCATCACCAAAAGCTTTGCCAGTCCAAAATCAGATATTCGAGCATTGTAATAATTGTCAAGAAGTATGTTCTGAGGCTTTATATCACAGTGAATGATTTGGGTGCCACATTCTTCGTGCAGGTACAAGAGTCCTCTTGCAATGCCAAAGGCAATTTGGATCCTTTGCTTCCAATTGGGCTTAGAGCATCCGAAAAGGAAGTTTGCTAGAGTGCCATTACTCAAGAACTCGTACACCAACAATCGATTCTGCCCCTCGTCACAAAATCCTAGCAAACGGACCAAATTCTTGTGATGCGTCTGGCCAATCACTTGTACTTCTGTTTTAAATTCTTTTTCCCCATCCTGAACCACTTTATCTAACTTCTTGACAGCAACAACAATAGTAGAGCCTGCCTGCATTGTCCCCTTGTAAACAACACCAAAACCTCCTCTTCCCACCTCTTCTTTGAAGTCATTTGTCGCTTCAGCGAGCTCTTTGTATGTAAAATACCGCAAGTTTGTCTCCAAACCACTTCCACCTTCCTGAACTTTTTCAGTTTTCTTGCGATAAATGAAGGAAGAAGTGAGACAGAAAGCACATTGTAATGTTTTGAATAAATGAGTAGGAAAATACAATAAAGCCCTTGGTGGCTTAAAGTGTGGGTATAAATGAACGAGGGGTAGTGTAGTAATTCAAAAAAAACTTAATAAATAGAAATAGAAAGTAAACTTCAATTTGACAAAAATTACCGTTTAACCCTAAAAATTTGATAAAATTCCAGAATGGTCCCTGGAGTATAATGAGATGATCTGGACAGAAATGAGGATTGGTTATGGTCAGAATTTCAGTATATTCATGGATTTATGATAAGTTTAGTTTGGTCCTCCAAATGGATTAAGTTACAATTTGACCCTTAAAAATATAATAAATTACAGATTAGTCCCTAGCTGTAATATTAGCTTTTGCAGATGTGTTTGATGAATAATTGAGGGTTAGTTAGTGAAGTATTACCAATTTTATTATTTATTTTATTATGGATTGGATTTTGAGAAAACTATTAATTTTTGGGTTTTTGGAATATAACTAATTAGTTCAAAAATATATAGGGTTATGGAATATATCCTTAAATAAGTGTATTAAATAGGTTATATATTCTTTTGAGTCATTCTTGAATATGTCTTCTTTGTATTCAGATAATCCTGATATTCTACCGGCAGGACGTCAGTAGGATTTTCTTCGGTGTTTGCTTTTGCTTTCTGTTTGCTTTCGAGTCAGGTGAGTGGATAATTTTCCATATGCATGAGAAATATTATAAATATTTGATTTGTTAATATGAATTGGATCATGCTTCTTGATAATATATATGGTGATTATTATCCTTGTTATGATAAGCATGATCATTCGTTGAATCCGAATTCTTGATATGAACCAGTATGTATTTTGGATTGACTTATGAATTGATAGCTCCTCATTTGATTGATGTCATGAGTTGAGTCTTGAGATATTAATATGTTTGTTTGATTATGATTATGGCTCTATGGTATGTTAGTCAGAATACTTATGGTAACAGGGTAATGTTAGTCTTTGTGCACATCGTATCTGAACCCTAGTTGGTCGGGGGAGTCACCAACCTGTGTGGACTGATCATCCCACAGTACGGAGCCTCATGCTCATTGCATTTTGATTTTCTGACGATTTTACCATATGATATTCTTGTTATGGCCTATTTGAGAAACCTTTTTATAAGAACCTAAATTCATACTTGTATATATATTTCTCATTGCTATATTACCTCGTGTGTGTATATTGAACGTTATCTACTCACTGAGTTGTTGAACTCACACTCTCATTATTTATCATTTTCAGGCTTATAGCTTGATAGCAGGTCACTTTTGTTGGACCTTCAGAACCTGCTCTTTTGGTTGTAATCCGTGCATTTTTCTTTATGTCTAATTAGTGCTCCGAAACTATGAAATTATATTGACTCTTGTATTAAGACAATTCAATTATATTATGAAGTTGATTTTGTTATTAATGTTGCGTTGAATTCTGATTGAGTTAGAATAAATTTCGTTGAACTCTGATTGAGTTAGGATAAATTTCTAAGTTTGGATTTGCATAGGTTTGGAACCTTGAAGGGAAACATTGCCTATGTGCCGGTCATGGATTCGGGATTCAGGTCGTGATAGAAGTAAGGAAGAGAATCTTGAGATTTTGCAAGAAATAGGTTACATTTGGATTACTATGTGGGTGGCTATGTTGCTGCTGTGTCCTGTGTCACATTTTCAAACTTCGGGGAGAAGAGGAACCTGATAATTTCTGGTGGAAATGATAAGTTGATCGGTGGAAATGATAAGTTGATCAGTGAAAATGTGGGATTGCTCCAAATATCATGAAGCAGGGCAGACCGATGGCAACGAAGATTTTCTATGTCTTAACATTGATTTGAGAAAAAGGTCGATTTTTATTGTCTTTTGCTCGTGTTAGAATCCTTTCATCTCATACTTTCCATTCTGGCAGGTCAATTGGTTCCGTAAAACTCCAATTGATTCAGAAAACTTGTTATTTGTGACGCAAAAAAAGTAGTAGAGGTCAATTCTGTTTCTTAGATTAGAGCTACAACATCATAGTCTGGAGAGCATGCCTTGATTCTGTTCAGGAGACGATAGTTTCCGGTTCGTTGAATGGCTTTGTTCACTTCTGGTCTAGCAATTTGCAAAAGAAGTTACAAAACAAATGCATATTATGTAAATTTAACAAGAGATGCGTTCTATAGTCACTTATTTATGCCCATCATTTGTTCTGGGGTTACTCTTTATAGTCTGATTCGAAGTTGCAAACTGCCGTTTCTGGTATTGCAATTATGTAGCCATAAACTGTTAATCCTGTACCTATTAGTGGACCAACAACCAGATATATGGGCTCAGCGTCGTAAAAGAGATCTCCATTCTACGTTTCTTTCTATTTTTTCCGTTTCAGAGAGAGAACTACCCTGACACATTGATATGATGATTGATGATTATGGGAACCATGCCGATGTTAGACACTAGACCATCTGGATCCTGCCAGTTTTCTGTTCACATGGCATCCCAGCCCAAGATCATGTGTTTATACTCATTAACCATCTGGATCCTGCCAGTTTTCTGTTCACATGGCATCCCAGCCCAAGATCATGTATTGATGACTTGTATTGAAAGTTTGTTAGTTGAAGATGTGCTCTGCCCAACAGAAACCTTCCTTAAATTTCCCGCAAATTTTTCAAAATTAGTCACTTACACCCCAAAAAATAGACGTTGCTTCTCACTTGTGTTTCTCTGCAAAACACATGACACTAACTCCCCAACCGCCATACCTCACCAACCCACCACCCTCAACCTTCTCTTCGCCATTACAAAAATGTCAGTACCACCCTCTGAAAGACACCAACACACCCTAGCTTTGGTTAGGGTATTTGATATAAAAACAAGGCCAAAACAAAAGATTGGAAGGAAGCAGAGGAAGACCCTCTTGAAAGAATTGAAGAATTGGAGTTGTATAGAGCTGGTAAAGTGGTAATAAGCAGGATGATGGAATCTGGGGCTCCTATATGCCATACCTGTGGTGAACAGGTGGGGCATGATGCCAATGGTGAGCTATTTGTGGCTTGCCATGAGTGTAACTATCCCATGTGCAAGTCTTGTTTTGAGTTTGAAATCAAAGAGGGCCGGAAAGTTTGCTTGCGGTGTGGCTCGCCATATGATGGTACCACCCCCATCTTGAAGTTATCTTTTGCTGATTTTGTTAATACATTCTTATGGTCTGGTAAATCAATGTGTCAGATTTTTTTCTTTTTACTATGCGGTTTAATTTCAGGGTTTGAAACTTTCATAGTGGTTCCTATTCTTGAAAATCCCTTCCATTTGCTTGTCACGCACCTCTTTATTTAATATTCATATGCTAATTTATGCCTGCTTTCTCCAGAGAACTTGCTGGATGATGTAGAAAAGAAGGGGTCTGGCAATCAATCCACAATGGCATCTCACTTCAACGATTCTCAGGTATAACTATTTCATAAAATGTTAAATGATGCATAAGAGACTCATGATTTTATTTTATTTTTTGATTTAAAGAAACTCAAGAAGAACTATCAAGTTTTTTTCTAGTTTCATCCATGAAGTTTTAAGCCTGCTGCGTGTTATATATATAATGTTTCAAATGTTGGGATTCTGGCAGCATTGTTTAATTAACCTTGGTTCGTACAGGATGTCGGAATTCATGCTAGACATATCAGTAGTGTGTCCACTGTGGATAGCGGTTAGTGACCTTGCTTTTTCTAAAGATCATTTTGTTTTTCTTGAACTCTCTTCTTTTTTATTTGGGGTTATCTATCGCATCCTATGTTTTTGTGAAGAAATGAATGATGAATATGGGAATCCAATTTGGAAGAATCGGGTGGAGAGTTGGAAGGATAAAAAGAACAAGAAGAAAAAGAGTAGTCCTAAGGCTGAAAATGAACCAGCTCAAGTTCCTACGGAACAGCAGATGGAAGAGAAACCGTAAGTACAAAAACATGGCTTATTTGATTTTGAAACACTGCACAAGGAGAAGACTGAGATCGAGGTATCTAAACTTGAAGGAATAAAGATGGTGTTTTCAAATTAATCATGTTGTAAGGTCTTGCAAGCTACTTGAAGCTTTTTATCAACTGTTGATGGTTAAATGTCTCATCCAACAGTTATTCATTAAAGTTGAAACAAAAGAATCAATGCCAAGGCGTCTTTCATTTGATGTTTCCTTTCCAATTTGCAGGTCTGCAGAGGCTTCGGAGCCGCTTTCAATTGTTTATCCAATTCCACGCAACAAACTCACACCATACAGAGCCGTGATCATTATGCGACTGGTCATTCTGGGCCTCTTCTTCCACTACAGAATAACAAATCCTGTCGATAGTGCCTTTGGCCTGTGGCTTACTTCTGTCATATGTGAGATCTGGTTTGCATTTTCTTGGGTGTTGGATCAGTTCCCCAAGTGGAATCCTGTCAATAGAGAAACGTTTATCGAAAGGCTGTCTGCAAGGTACACTATATGGAAGCAAAAAATCTCATGTTACTAGTAAAGCCTTTAAAAACTGAAGATTATGATTTGACACAAAATCACCGTCATCTGCATAATTTACCATCTTCTTTTTTCTTTTTTTTATTGCTAAAAGTGGCTCACAAACATTAGCTATACGACGCATACAACCTTACCTTCTGTGAGACTCAAAAACAAATACAACTGTTAGTTTCCAACCTTTATCAATAGCTGTTTATCCATTTCTTCATGTCGAGGTGTTGGCAGGGCTAAGTTTGCTGTGCATATCAATACACATAATAACGTAGAGGTAGTACATGTAGGAAGAGCACAAAATAACTGCAGAAAACATAAATGCACCCGTACAATGTGCTGATCGAAGTGTAAATGATATGATGTTCACAATGCCATACCAGGTATGAAAGAGAGGGTGAGCCTTCTCAGCTTGCTGGTGTGGATTTTTTCGTGAGTACTGTTGATCCACTGAAAGAACCGCCATTGATCACTGCCAATACAGTCCTTTCCATCCTTGCTGTGGACTATCCCGTCGATAAAGTTTCCTGCTACGTGTCTGATGATGGTGCAGCTATGCTTACATTTGAATCTCTGGTAGAAACAGCTGAGTTTGCAAGGAAGTGGGTTCCGTTCTGCAAAAAATACTCAATTGAACCAAGAGCACCGGAGTTTTACTTCTCACAGAAAATTGATTACTTGAAAGACAAGGTTCAACCTTCTTTCGTGAAAGAACGTAGAGCAATGAAAGTAAGCTCTGAGCTCTTATTACACAATTCTCAAATACTCATCCTTTCTGAAAAGGCATTATGTAATTGGTTTTGGTTACAAGTCATTTGTCATGTCCTTCTATTTTGTTTCAGAGGGATTATGAAGAGTACAAAGTCCGAGTTAATGCCCTGGTAGCAAAGGCTCAGAAAACACCTGAAGAAGGATGGACTATGCAAGATGGAACACCTTGGCCTGGGAATAACACACGTGATCATCCTGGCATGATTCAGGTTGAAATCTTCATTGGCTTTTGAATCTTGCTTGATTTTTCATGTTAGTACTGGGTAGAAAGTCTATTGCTAATTGGTTCAGTAAAGCTGTTTAACCTTTTGAAGATAATGAGATCAACAGGATATCTTTAATATCCCTGCTTCTATAGTAAGATCAAGAGAAATAAAGGATCTGCACTACTGTTATCTAAATTTTCAAAATTGATTTCATGATACATCTAAGATGTGAAAATTCTCTGGCTTAAAGCTGCAATTACCATAGAAAGATTCCTGATGCATTTAGTAATCTAAGGGACAGTGGTTTATTTGGAATTTATGAAATAATTGAAACATTTTTTTGAATTCAGAATCCTCAAGGCTTCGAAATAAAATCCTATGGCCCAATTTTTGCATTTCTTTTCTGAGCAAGATACTGATCTTTTATGTGTTCCTTCAATATTTATTAGAAGCCCATGTGATCCTGCGACTCCAGTCTATTTGACACATCCATAAAACTCTTCCATGAAAGTGACTCCATGTTATCTGAAAATTCAATAACCATATATGGCCGTTTTCTTGACAGGTCTTCCTTGGAAATACTGGAGCTCGTGACATTGAAGGAAATGAACTACCTCGTCTAGTATATGTCTCCAGGGAGAAGAGACCTGGCTACCAGCACCACAAAAAGGCTGGTGCAGAAAATGCTCTGGTTTGTACAAATAATTTAAGATTGGTAAGGCTTCATATGAACCTCATGTTGGAGTTGGACTAACACTTCACGAATGGCTTTATACAGGTGAGAGTGTCTGCAGTTCTCACAAATGCTCCCTACATCCTCAATGTTGATTGTGATCACTATGTAAACAATAGCAAGGCTGTTCGAGAGGCAATGTGCATCCTGATGGATCCACAAGTAGGTCGAGATGTATGCTATGTGCAGTTCCCTCAGAGGTTTGATGGCATAGATAAGAGTGATCGCTACGCCAATCGTAACGTAGTTTTCTTTGATGTAAGGCTAAATCGAGCTTAATCTTCTCCTCTTTTCAATTTGAACATAAAATGGTAAAGTTATCTGGATTATAATTCTCAAAAAGAAATAAAACTAGAGTAGCAGAAACATTTTCTTCCATTTTTTTTTTTATCCTGAAGTTTTTAAATAGCTAGGTCATTTGATGGGTATGGAAGTTGGTCTTTTCAGGTCATGTGAATATTTAAGTTTAGAAATTATTTCTTATTTAAATAAATGACAGAAATCAGTATCTTCAAACTTATTTCAAGTTAATCTACAATGAAGTTCAGATAGATACATCGGCCCTTCAAATCCTCTTTATCATTAATCTTTTTGCTCTCCCAATTCCTATCGACAGACAGATGTGCAACACATGTTTTACTCAGAGCAGAAAGTGGAAGAAGTGGAAAATTAGGCAACAATATGCTGATTTTGAAAATAATACAACATTGCCATAATATCCTGGCTCCTGTTGTTTATAGCCTTTTGAATTCTGACAATTCTTTCTATTCTATTGTCAGGTTAACATGAAGGGGTTGGATGGCATTCAAGGACCAGTATATGTAGGAACTGGTTGTGTTTTCAATAGGCAAGCACTTTACGGCTACGGGCCTCCTTCTATGCCCAGCTTACGCAAGGGAAAGGATTCTTCATCCTGCTTCTCATGTTGCTGCCCCTCAAAGAAGAAGCCTGCTCAAGATCCAGCTGAGGTTTACAGAGATGCAAAAAGAGAGGATCTCAATGCTGCCATATTTAATCTTACAGAGATTGATAGTAAGTTTAAATTTTTTAAGAGAGTTGGATTAGATGATAGGTTAACAGAATTTTCACTCACTAAGTTATACTGGGGCCTTTTCTCCTGCAGATTATGATGAGCATGAAAGGTCAATGCTGATCTCCCAGTTGAGCTTTGAGAAAACTTTTGGCTTATCTTCTGTCTTCATTGAGTCTACGCTAATGGAGAATGGAGGAGTACCTGAGTCTGCGAACTCATCAACACTCATCAAGGAAGCAATTCATGTCATAGGGTGTGGCTACGAAGAGAAGACTGAATGGGGAAAAGAGGTGAAACATAAAAAAAATTATTTAGATATATTTTTAAATAAAAATTATTTTAAAAAACAATTATTATCACAATCACAATACTAAATTGAATATTCACAGCATTTTCTACCCTAGACTGTCATTTCAATCTTGAATTCTTGATTTTTTAGTTGAAAACATGATGTGACCTTCTATTGCATTAACATTCAAGTAGGAATTATGCTGGTGGTTTTCAGTTTGGACCTAGTTGGCTTGGTTGTATTGTCGATTTTAAACCTTTTTATTGTGTCTTCTCAGATTGGTTGGATATATGGATCAGTCACTGAGGATATCTTAAGTGGCTTCAAGATGCACTGCCGAGGATGGAGATCAATTTACTGCATGCCTGTAAGGCCTGCATTCAAAGGATCTGCACCCATCAACCTGTCTGATAGATTGCACCAGGTCCTCCGATGGGCTCTTGGTTCTGTGGAAATTTTCTTTAGCAGACACTGTCCCCTCTGGTACGGTTTCGGAGGAGGCCGTCTTAAATGGCTCCAAAGGCTTGCGTATATAAACACCATTGTGTACCCATTTACATCCCTCCCTCTCATTGCCTACTGCACAATTCCTGCAGTTTGTCTGCTCACCGGAAAATTCATCATACCAACGGTAATTTTTATGATCTTCCTTTTCTCATCCTAGAATGAAAAATGGTTGCAAAATCATGTCTCTTTACTTGTGAGTTATTCTTAGGGCAAATTTAAAATGTTTTGCTAGGTAGAAGTTGGAACAATGCTTCTCAAGCCATTGAACTATGCATACTATTACTAGTTTGCTATTCTGCGTCACCAATTTTCTGTGCGATATTAAAAATCACAGTTTGCCAAATTCAATCTACAGTTCATGTTCCACTAGTAATCATGTGCTAAAGGGACTGAATATGTATTGTACCTTGTCACTGATCCAGCTCTCAAACCTGGCAAGCATGCTGTTTCTTGGCCTCTTTATCTCTATCATTGTAACTGCAGTGCTTGAGCTAAGATGGAGTGGTGTCAGCATTGAAGATTTATGGCGTAATGAACAATTCTGGGTGATCGGAGGTGTTTCAGCCCATCTCTTTGCGGTCTTCCAGGGATTCTTAAAAATGTTGGCTGGCATCGATACGAACTTCACTGTCACAGCCAAAGCAGCCGAAGATACAGAATTTGGGGAGCTATATATGGTCAAGTGGACAACACTTTTGATTCCTCCAACAACACTTCTCATTATCAATATTGTTGGTGTTGTTGCTGGATTCTCTGATGCACTTAACAAAGGATATGAAGCATGGGGGCCTCTCTTTGGCAAGGTGTTCTTTGCTTTCTGGGTGATTCTTCATCTCTATCCATTCCTTAAAGGTCTAATGGGTCGCCAAAACAGAACACCAACCATTGTTGTTCTCTGGTCAGTGCTGTTGGCCTCTGTCTTCTCTCTTGTTTGGGTCAAGATTAATCCATTCGTTAACAAAGTTGATAACACCTTGGTTGCGGAGACCTGCATTTCCATTGATTGCTGAGCTACCTCCAATAAGTCTCTCCCAGTATTTTGGGGTTACAAAACCTTTGGGAATTGGAATATGATCCTCGTTGTGGTTTCTCTCAAGAAAGCATATATTGCTGTCAGTATTTAAATGAACTGCAAGATGATTATTCTCTGAAGTTTTGAACAGTTTGAAATGCTCCTTTTGCTGAGCGAAAGGTCTAAGAATTGCTGTGACGAGATATTATGTAAAAATATAGGTTTTGATTGTGTTTCCTTGAATCGAGAAAAGCGTAAGGATATATAGACACGATATTGTCTTCTTTCTCAGGTTTGGTGTGCCATCACCTCTGCATTGATTTCATAGTAATTCCTCGAACCATTTGGTTACCTGTCAGGCTCACTGCACCTGACAAGGACCAAGCAAACATTCTTGCAAGTAACGAAAAAGTAGCAAAGACATAGGTCCGCAAGTCAAGAGTCACCCACATGACCATTTGTTCTGAAATCTTACCGGTAGATCCACTTTGATAATGTGGTCCTGTTGTCAACGATGAAGATTTTTATGACAACAAATCTATTTTGAAGTTTTTATATTTTAAAAATGTTTTTTTAAAAAACATTATTTTTTAAAATTTAAATTTTTTGTGTTTTTAAATTTTTTTAATGTGATAATGTTAAAAATAATTTTAAAAAATTAAAAAAAATATTATTTGAATATATTTTTAAATAAAAAATTATTTTAAAAAACAACTAACTATTGATAAAGCCTATGAAAAATAAAGAATGTCACACTTCAGCTTTTAAATTAAAACATTCCTTCTTCTTCTTCTTTTTTAAGTGTGATAGTGGTATTTTATAAAAATATTATTTTAAAAAATATATTAAAATAATTTTAATTTTAATTTTTCTATCAAGATGTTAAAATTATTGAAAATTATAAAAAATATATATATAAATTTAATATTATTTTCATATTAAACGCACCAAACACAGTTTTAAATGTAAAAAACAATTAGCTTTTAGAACATAAATTGAATTAGTTTTTTTATCCAACCTTTCCGAAAGCACACAGCAAATCCTAACACTGCTCTAAGCTTCACATTTTAGTCGAGGATTGTATGGAAAGTTTTTCTGATACCCCTTTTTACTCTTCTTTGCTGCCATGAAATGCTGGGAAACGTAGCAGCAAGGAATCCAAAAGCATTTCCTTCTCGCTCACTATTTTAAATGAGGGAAGAAAAAAAGAAAAGCAGTTGCTTGCTATCGAAGAACAATACATGTGATGTAGATGATGATGAAAGCTTGGAAACTAATCATCTAGTTTGCTACAAAAATTTTAAAATCAAGATCTTGCTTGCTATAATAACATCTCATTTTATATTTTCTTTTTTTAGAAGACATTTTTATTGATTTCCGAGTATAGAATATAGCAATTTTATCAAGCATAACACAATTTATTTAGTTGCATGAAGAAAAAAAATTATATATGATTTATTTTTAATAAAATCATTTTACTAAAAATTTATTTAATATATTAAATCAGCTAGGCATTTCATTACAGCAATCAACAGTAACATAAGTTTTTTTTATATGATTTCATCCTTAATTATTTCTTTAATTTCATCCTTTTATGAATAATTTGATAATTAATTTGTTAAAATTCATTCAAGAAAGATAAAATTCAACAAAACAGGACCATAGAATAGAACGAAGAGAGACCTCAAGATCAATCTCAAATTCACGTGAGAAAGTACATTTTCATCCACCAACTACCCCTTTTATTCTTTTATGATCCCTATAGTTTTTGGAGTTTTTATTTTAGTCCAAAAGATAATTTAATTATTTTCTTTTTTTAGAAGACATTTTTACAGATTTTTCAAGGATAGAATATAGAAATTTTATTAAGCATAAAATAATTTATTTAGTTATGGAAAGAAAAAAAAATATATAAGATTTATTTTTCTTAAAATCATTTTACTAAAATATTAGTTAATATATTAAAAGAGCTAGGCATTTCACTATAGCAATATGCAATAAGTTTTTTTTTCTAATTTCATCCTCAACTTTAATTTTTTGAATTCCATCCTTTTATGATTAATTTAATAAAATTTATTCAAGGAAGCCAAAATTCAACGAAAAAGGATCAAAGAATAAAACAAATAGAAACCTCATAGCTAATCTTAAATTCATGCGAGAAAGTACCTTTTGATCCACTAATTTTCACTTTTATTCTTTTATAGTCCCTTTAATTTTTAAACTTTTTATTTTAGTATAAAAGATTTAGTCTCTAGCTTGAAAAGAGAGGGATTTGTTATGGCAAAGGAAAAGGAAAGTCATTGTTTGGCTGTATTTTAATGACGAAAAACATAAATTTTAGTATCAATGAATTTCATTTGACAAGACAAGTTTTATAGAGGTTTTTTAAACATTCAATTTTCCTGAAAATATAGATTAGGGTGAAAAGAGTTTTTTGGTTTGATTTTGTGTTTTTTATCTATTCAGGGGTGTTTAAGTAGGGAGATTAGTTTATTGAGATGCTAAAAATGTTTACTAAGTACTTTTAAATTAAAATATGTTGTACTTGATTTTTAAGACTCAAAACCCCCAATTATAATTTTCTAGCCACTTTTACGGTGGTTGAAATCTTGTCAATCAGATGATGCGTCATCTACTTCTATTTCTTTAAAAAAAAAAAAGATGTTGCCCTACTCTTATAAAAGAATAAAAAAAAGGTCATCTATATAGAGCTAGCCTTACAAACCCACGCATGTCCGATCTTTTGTCTATTAAGTTGAGAGCTAGGCTTTGCCCCTTTTTTTTTCATTTTTTTAATTTTTTTTTTGGGGGTGGGGGTTAGATGTAAATGCACTATAAAAAAAATTAACATTGTATTTCAATTATTATTCAATTTTTTTATATGTTCCAAATAATATTATAGGTTTTTATAGGAATGTTAACATTTATTTTTCAATTATTATGTGTCTAATATGAAAAAAAAAACTCATGAATATTCAATTAATATAAAACTAATGTTTTTTGAGATGTTTTATGAATTCTTATATAATTTTATCACATTTATCAATTTTTTATCTTTAATCATACACAAAATCTTGAGACTTTGTTTTAATGTTAATTATAATTTTTTTTAATACTATAAAGGATCTTTGTTTAGAAAACAATGCTTGAAATTTACAAAACAACCCAAAATTGGGTGGGTACTTGTTTTTATAAATGTATTTTTTTATCATATTATTAAATACAACTATACAAGATTATTTTAAAAAAAACATATAGTTATTAAAGCTAGTTAAGTCTATAACCCTGGTTCAAAATTTGGTGAGTTAACCGGAGTTTTTATTTATTTATTTCTTAAACCTCAAACATAAGATTGATTATGAATTAAATTTCATAATTTGTTTTAGTTCGTTTATTATAGAGTTATCATGACTACAAACAAGCATCTTGATATTGGGTTGATACTTGATTTTAAGAGCATCTATTTCTATCATATAATTAAATAAAAATAGTTTAAAAAAATAATATGTTAATTTTTTTGGGTTAAGCTAAATCGACCTGAGTTGATCCAATATATAAACTCCAGCCAAAGAACTAAAGTTAGGAAGATCTTGAAATTTTAAAATGGTGGGATTGAACATAGATATAATATCCCAAATCGGCGGGTGAGGACTTAGGAAAAAACCTTATATGAGCATACTCACCTTGACTAGTAAGATGTATTTGGGAGCCATGTGTGGCTGCTAAGAACAAATTCATGAGACCCGAGAGCCAACGCCAATAATATCTTGCTAGTGGAATGAGGTTTTATATTTTGGTATCAAAACCCGGCTCACTAGCTGTTCGATGGTACCGACAGGGTCGTTAGGCTCCTTAAATGAGGTGGATTGTGATATCTCATATCGATAGGTGAGGACCTGGGGGAGAATCTATATAAGCATGTTGACCTTGACTAGTAAGATGTATTTTGGAGCCATGCATGGCTGCCAAGAATAAATTCGTGAGGCCTGTGGGCCAAAACGGACAATATCTTGCTAGTGAGGTGAGATGTTACAATAGGTAAAAGATTGAATTGATATTACATGATTTAGAAGAAAAACATTATGGGGACTAAGTAAGAAACCGATTGACCAATTCATTTAACAACCTAAATGGATGACCAGTTCATCCTAAATAAATGAGGGGTCAAATTTTAAATAGTTGAAAATTGATTGTAAATGTCTTATTAGGCAATGAAACTAATAGAATAGTCTTAGAAAAAAAAAAAGGAGTTATGGTTTTTTTCTCTTCCTTTTACTTTCTTGAGAATTTGTTTTTTAAAAAAAAAGTAATTAAAAAAATAGTAAAGATAAAAGGGGTTAGAGGGATTGTAAAGTGAGTAATGAAGGTATTTTGATGAATTTAAAGGGTTTTTTTAGAAATTCAAAAAGTTAAAGAGATTGTTAAAGTGGGGAGAGAAAGGTGAGAGAGGAGAGGTAAATAGAACCTTGACTTCTTTTGCATCTTTCTTTTGTTTCAATATCCATTTGAGGTAAGAAACCCAATTTAAATGATTAAAGTGAATGGTTTTGAATTATATTAATTGTTAAATGTATTAGTGTTGATTTGAATATGAAATTATGAATAATTAATTGTTGTTGTGTTGATTTATGATGGGGAAATGATTATTGTCATGAGAAATAATTGGGTAAGGGTTAGATATCGAGAAATTGGAAGGAACTATACCTCACCCTTAATAATAGAATTGGTCAAGATAGGAAAAGAAAAACAAAAATTTAATTTGGATGAGTAATTGACATGTAATGGATTTGAGATTATGTTGAATTAACCTTTCGAATGATAAGAAATATATTAGATTTAACATAATTAAGAGAAAACATATTCTTCCTCTTAACACTACAATTAGTTAAAAACTTGAAAATGATATAATTGCCTTTATTGTTATGGTTGTGGAAGAATGTATTTAATGAGTGTTATTGGATATTTATTTATTGATGATTGAACTGTCATTAAGGATTGAATAAGAAAGATATGATGTTTAATAGCATAAGAGATTAGTTCGAATATACATACATACATACATACATACATATATACATACATAGAATAAAAATGAATCTAAATAAAATGAGAATATAATTGATAATGATGGTGCATGTGAGGCTGAGGGGCTATATGAACAATACGGATTATTGTTCATCAATATACTTTAGGTAGGTGTTTTATACCCTAATCTCTTTATTTATATATTGATTCATTATTAACTATAATTTATTTAAATATACAATTGCATGATGATAATTGAGAGAATAAGTATGTTTGTACGATATGCGAATAAATGAAATATTTGTTAGTTCTCAAATGGGAATGCCAAGTTAATTGGTATCTAGTTGGGATTATTGAATTATTGGCTTTTGAATGGGAATATCAAATTGATAGCATCCAATTAGGATTGCCATATTAATTGATATCTAATTTGATTACCAGATTATTGGCTTCTGAATTAGAATGATGGATTGATAGGCATCTAAATAGAGTTGCTAGAATGATTGGTATCCTATATGAATTATTGAATTATTGGCTTTCAAATGGAAACCCATATTGATAGACATTCAAATGGGATTTTTAGGTTGATTGGTATCCTGTTTTCATTACCGGATTTTAATAGCACGTAATGGTGAAAGATTGGTGTTTTGTCATCGGTGGTTATTTTTTCCACTACTTTTCTCTCTTTTATTCGAAAAGTACACATAGGGATAAGCAAAAAAACTATAAAACTGATTAAACCAAGAAAATCAAACTGTAAAAAAAAAATGATTAGAAATTTTTTAAAAAATTTGGTTCAATTCGGTATCGGTTTCAAAGGTTGAAACCGAATCAAATGAATAAGTTGAAACCAAACTAAAAAAAAGTTTTTTTAAAAAATGAATAAGTTGAAACCAAACTAAAAAACGTTTTTTTTTTAAAATAGGGTTATAAATACTAAAGTTTCTTTTTTTCTCACCCTAATATCTTCCTCACTCTCCCAATCTCTTTGTATCTCAATCTTTATCTTTCAATCTCCCAATCTTATTTTTTTTCTCTTTTGTTTCCTTATCTTTATCAAGCATGCATCTCAAAGACAAAACATCTCATATTCTTCTTCCATTACTTTTAGCCAATATTATCATTTCATGTTTCTAAAAAACACTTTTAACTTATCAAACTAATCAATCATACTATGAGTGTGAAGAGTTTTATTAAATAAAATATTGCATCAATAATTGTTGAGTGCTCCACTCACTTTTTGAATATAATCAAGATCTATATACAACTTTAAAGCAAGAGAAGCACCTAACAATAATAATATGTGTTTTTGGATTTATCAACAATAACCAATAATATTATTGATAGATCCAACCCATATGCTCACAATCTTCACCCTAGATCTATTAATAATATGTGTTTTTTTTTTTTTTTTTGCTTGTCTTAAAGGTTAGAGATTGGATTTTTATGCTTCGTTTATATGGCTTTTGTGAAAATCAAGAAAAAAGATGATGATGCTATCAACTACAAGATTATTTCCAATGCAAGATCATATTTGTGTTATTTTGATTTTTTTTTTTGAACAACATACATCAAACTAGACCAAATCAAAATTGGTTGATTTGAACCTATTTCAATTCGATTTTGGTTTGAATTAAAAACAATAACTTTGGTTTGGTTATTGTTTTTTATTCAAAATCAAACCAAACCGAAAATGTTCACCCATAAGTACATGCTTGTCCTCTTTGTTTTTTGTGTTTCAATCCTTATTCTTTTGATTTCTCATTTTTGTTCTTGATTCTTTTATAAAAGTTTTGTTTGTTTTCAATTACAATTTGTTATATTTTTTTTTATTGGGTTCTTATTATTTTGATTTTTATTTTTTTTTTATTCTTTTTGTTAAAGTTTATTAGTTTTCAATTTCATCATTCAATAAAAGTTTATGTTATGTTATTTGTTTCAATTTGGCCCTCATTTTTTTTTGTTAAAGTTATTTTTCTTTTAAATTTAACTCTCTAATTGAAAATTTATTGTTACTCTCTAATTTATTTTTTCTTTTAATTATCACCCTCATTCTCTTAATTATAATTTTTTGTTTTATATCCTTTTGTGCTAATGATTTTTTTTTCCAGTTTCATCTTTTGGTGTTTGATTTGTTGGAGATTGAGCTTCGTGATTTCTCTATTTACGATGCTTCTGATTTAATGACTTAAGTCATGAATTTGAAAAGCTAATGTGATTTGTCATTATTTTTTTTATTTTTTTATTTAATCATTCTACATTATTTAAAAATAATAATATTGATTTTGTAGTTATCTTCAGTTTCTTTACTATCGGTTTATCATGATCCCATGACCAAAACTAGTTTTGCAGACTTTTTTGAATAGAGGCTTTCTTAAAAATTGTTTTATTTTTATTTAATTTTGAAGATATTATTTTAATTCATTTATATTTTTTTATACAGATGAATTTTATTTTTTAAAATAAAAAAATATTTAATTTTAGATAATATTTCTAATATGTTTGGTCCTGTATAATTTTTTTTTCTTTTATTTTATTCAAAAAGTTTTATATGTTTTTTATTTATAATATATTTTATTGATTTTAATAAAAAAAAATACTCAATAAAAACAATAGGATAAATGTCAGGATAAAATGTTTTGATTTATATTTATCTCTCATTTTTTCTAGTTTCTCTTTTAATTATTGTTAATAATTTATTTATTTATTTATATAAATAATTATTTATTTATTTAATGATATATTTTTATAAACTTGTTAATTTATTTCTTGAATTTTCTCATGTAAAAAAACACATCAAAATAACCCTTGACACACACACACACACACACACACACACACACACACACACACACACACACACACACACACACACACACACACACACACACACACACACACACAACGCACACAACATGCGGCTGAGCACGGAAGAAATAACTAGGACAAGAGTATAGAAGGAAGCGACAAGCGAGAGCTGGAAAGCACCTAAAACAGTATTATTGAATTTTATACCGTTGAAGGGACAACTGTTTTTCAAATTGATTATGTTTATATTTTAATATTCTAGAGTGACTTGACTGGGTGACCCATGTTTTAACCCCATACTTTGATTAAATGAAAATTATATATCAAAACCCACCTCTTAATATTTTATCTTCTTCATCTATGTAAATGGCACCTGGATACTAGTTTCCTTAAAATAGGTTAATTAATTAATTAATTAATGTTTTTGCATAGAAAGAGAACTTATGACATGCACTTGATTTATGGGAACAATAATTAGTGGATGTCTATTGAGATTCTTATTGTTGCATAAAAGAATTACACACCAAAGATTCAAATTTTAAGTTGTAAATTGTAGAATTTTTATAATTTTTTTGTATGAACATTGATAAAATATCTTTGATCATAAACATGTTATGTTTTATTTTTCTAATGATTAAAGAAAAAGTTTCACGTTGAGAGATTTATTTAGAAACATAATTGAAATAATATTTTTAAAAATTTTAAATTTTTTATTTAAATTTAATTTTTTATGTTTTTTTATTTTTTAATAATTTTGAAAAAAAATTTAAAAAAAGTATTTCAATATATTTTAAAATAAAAAAAATATTTTAAAAAATACTTTAACCTAGACATTCCTTGATGTAAAGTAGACGGTAGTTGTTTCTCGAGTCTCATTGAGCTAGAGAACATCTCAAAACAGCAAAGGTATGAATTGAATGTATTTCTGCAAATAGATTATAAACCAAGGGCCATAAAGAAACCAAAATCCTCTTTCCACTACACAACCTCTCACTTTTCACTTACAAACAACCGTACACGCTTTCTTACATGGCGGGCACACCCTCAACAAAGCTCCCTTCACTTTCTCTGTCCCTCCCCAAAATGTCACCACCTCCACCACCCCTCCTCCTTCCTCTCCTCCTCCTCTTCCTCATCTCCGCCACCACCACTGAAGCTGCCTCTGCCTCTCCCATTGCCCCAAAACTCCCTCCCCCACCTCCTCTCCTGCTGCACCCACCACCAAAACTCCCTCCCCCACCTCCTCTCCTCCACCGACCACCAAAACCCCCTTTCCCTCCACTAACTCCACTTTAAACCCCAAACAACTTAGAGCCCTCCAATCTCTAGACATTCCTACAGCTAAAGATCCTTGCATACAACCTTCTCCTCACAACGCCACCATTTGTGACTCTTCTTCCCCCTTTCGCCAGTTAGTCTCGCTTCACCTGTCCAACTGCTCCTCTGACCTCTCTCTTTCTTACACTGCCCTTAAATCCCTCTCCACTCTTCAATCTCTCTCTTTCACCAACTGCCCTGTTACCCCTATTAGATTCCCTTTAGATCTTGCCATCTCTCTTCATTCTTTCACTTGCATTCACTCTCTTAAACACCTCACTGGTATCGGGCTCTCTCGCTTTGTCAATCTCACTGATCTCACTGTAAGTAATGTGCCAGTCAATACTAGTGGTCTTTATGCGGTTCTTGGTAATATGCGTAAGCTTAGGTCTGTTACCATCTCAAATGCTAATGTCACTGGCTACATACCAAAACATCTGCTTTTCAATCTTACCCATGTTGATTTTTCAGGTAATAGGCTTAAAGGAAAGATACCCAGTTCCATTACACTTCTTGAAAATCTTGAAAGTCTCAATCTTTACTCAAATGCACTTACTGGGGAAATCCCTGATAATCTTGGTGACTTGATTTCACTAAAGAATGTGTCTTTAGGGTCTAACTCTTTATCTGGGGGGATCCCGGATTCAATGTCAGCAATTCCTGATTTAGCTTATGTTGATCTGAGTTCAAATCAGTTGAATGGGACAGTACCAAAGTTTTTTGCGGAAATGAAGAAATTGAGGTACTTGAATCTTGAGGACAATGAGTTTCATGGTGTTTTGCCTTTCAATCTTACTTTTATGAAGAGCTTAGCTGTGTTTAAAGTTGGTGGAAACAGCAATTTGTGTTACAATCATACAATTTTGTCATCAAAATTGAAGCTTGGAATTGCTCCTTGTGATAAGCATGGATTGCCATTGTCACCACCACCTGCAAAGGATAATTCATCAGGAGGTGATAGTGAGAGTGATTCATCAGATTATAATGATGAAGGTGATGATTCTAACAGCAATAAAGAGGGTCATCAAGGACCTAATAAGGTTGTTCTTGGTGTGGCAATTGCGCTTTCCTCTATAGTCTTCCTAATTGTCTTCCTTATTCTTCTCTCCAAAAGATGTGGTTAATTAGAAGGTAATGTTATTTGTTCAGAATTCAGAGTAGGGAAAAACTGGTTACTAGAAATCATTTGATTGTTTAATTGGTTATACACTTGAGTATGAAGAAGAGTAGTCGTAGAAGGGGAAAAGGAAAAAGGCGAGGGTGGAAATCATTATTTAGGTGTGTTATTTATTTGCTGCTTTGATAATTGGATGGAGAAAAGAGCAGTGATTTATATTTTATATATGTATATATATAATTTATTATGAATTCGGTTACCGTGGATGCATTATTTGGATTCTGTAGAGGGGAAAAAGTGGTTGATATCAATGTTGTATTATGAAATATGTATCTTGAACCCCAGGAATTATTTGATCACACTTTCATTTATTCGGCCTCTATGTTTGATCCTGTGTGTTTCCATTATGTTATGTGAATTTGGCCTTTCTGCTCGTCCTTTATGATTTGGTTGAGTTTGGTTTGCAATTCGGTTCAGATTATTTATTGCATTAAGAAGGAGCCACACTGGAGACCTGTCTTTGCTGTATGATAACACAGCAAAATTCAAGCCCACAATGTTCTTTCTTCGGTGTGTTAAAGTGATTAATACAATATACGTTGATATTTCCAGTGAATGACGAGAGTGAAAATAAATGGGACAAGTGCACGGACCTTCTTGCCACTTGCTATCTAGCAGTTCACAGTACAACTTTGAAGTTGTGAGGTCCCATATTGTTTTGCGTGCAATGTCATGTGGATGAGTTGCAATGGCAGTGTAATATACTCAAGTAGATTTAAGCAAGCCTTTTCTTCTACAGACAAGAATTTTAGGACCAAGCACCTTTTAGGACCAAGCACCTGCTGCTTGGGACACTTACCATTCCTAGTATAGAAAATCTTAGCAAATATACAAGGTGGCATAATTTCTTAACCTAGGAAGCAGCCTTTGTTTAGAAAAAAGATGTCATAATAGAGAACTGATAAACTAACTAGGACTGGTGCTTGAACTAAACTACAGTGGACACAGATCAGCTCGAAGAAGAAATGAAAATTCTACCTTTAGAACCGTGATCTTAAAGGAAAATAAAAGGAGGAGGCCTAAGGTAATACTGGTAAAAAAAGTGTAGATAAATGATTGTCATCTCCATGTCTCTCTGAGTGCCTCGGTGGACTCATTCCTATTCCCTACCACAACAATGATAACTATCATAGCTCCATATGACTCCAGAGATGGTTTGTTCATCATGAGTCATGACAGAGGAAAACAAATGAGAAATTCACACATAAAAGACTCTGAATTGGATTACTGCAAATGGCATTCTTCATTTCTGCATAATATTTTTTTGGAAATGGCCTCAGTTGGAACACAGACAAGATTTCCCTTTTAGCATTGTGATCTAAATGTATTCTTGAAATTTTTTTATCTTCAAGTTATTTTTTTGTGTTTTTTAATTATTTTAATGCACTAATATCAAAAATATTATTTTTGTATGTTTTCAAGTTAAAATACTTTTAAAATTATTGTTCTTAAACATATTTGTAATTTAGGCATGTAAGAACTTAAATTTTAGGTCCAAGGAAGGTACCTAAATTCTATAATTTAGACATGTAAAAACTTAAATTTTAGGTCCAAGAAAGGTACTTAAACTATAGAGTTTCTTGAAGCATATAAACACAAGAAAAACATGTTAAAAAAAAATTAGGGGTGTTAACCATTTTTATATACAATTTAGGAACCTTTAAGTTTAAAGCAAAAATAACATGAAGATCTATTTTTTTTTTTTTGTGTTCATTGTTAGGTTATTATAAGTCACGTGTCATCATCACATCGGAAATATTCTAAAACCTTTTTATATTAAAGTAACTGTTATGCCTTAAGTGATGTGTCTTTCATGTCTTAGTGTTGCTTATTCTTTTCTTTATTTTTATCTACTAGATTCAAATGGATATAAAAAAATATATGACATAACATTTTATTTATAGAAAAAACATGACAACTCTATTAATGAAAAAATATCATTTTATCTCCTGAAAAAGTTACATGTATTATTTCATGATAATTTTGAATAATTATGCAATCATATCCCAACTAGGTTTTTCTAAATTTAGAATTGTAACTCCTAATATAAATTACATTCTTGCCTTTAATTTTTTAAACTTTTTTACAATCAAGTCTCATTTAATTAATCATCTCAGTTTAACTTATTACTACTTGTTCTTATTGTTTGTAATCCATTAGATTCCTAATATATTGGTCTAAATATAAATCATAATTCTAAAATAAAAAAGAATTAAACAATTTAATAATTTAATTTATTATCAATTCAACAATTAATTTATTTATATTTGAAGATCAAGTGTATTGTCTAGTAATATATCATTATCTTTCGAATATTAAGAAAGTCATATTTTATCTAAATTAACTTTTCAGTAACTATGTTCTTTGTATAATTATTATTTATTCATCAAGAATGTTTTGCTTTAAATATTAGAGCATGGACTATGTTCTATCAAATCATATTTATTTTTAACATCACAATCATTGATTATTTGAATAAGATTTAAAATATTTTTCAAATCACATTCCATCTTATACAGGGATTTCATAATCAATGCTATATGAGAACAGGTTAATTTTTTTTTAATTCACTTAGAATAAAAAAATCATCTCTTGATCAATCAAATATCTTTATACAGTTCATGTTTATTTGTTACCCTTAATTAAAACGTGTAATTAGACCAAAGCATAGGATTTCATTTATAAAACAACTTAGTGATCTCAAGTTTAAGAATCACTTATACAACTATCTTGTGAGTTTTTCTGTAAACACAAGTGCTCTCCATATAAAATTCACATGTAGGTCAATTTAGCATAAATATTATTAGACAAATATGTAGTTATATATATTTCATATACCTCAAGTTATAAGAACTATTATCTTCTTTCACAAAAGAAATAACATAATATGTATTTATTTTAACAGCTTCAATTAATGTCATGTATTAATAGAACATTGAACAATAACATTTAAAAATAATACTTTAATGCAATTGAAATACTTATAATTATAACCATTTTATATAGTATTTTTGTTTCAATGACTATATCTTTACTATTAATCAAATATAAAAAAATTATTTTTTAATAATAAATATAAATTTACATGAATAAAGTTTGTGCACTTGTAACTAACTAATTTGCTATATAGAATACTAGATAAGTGACCTGCACCACATCATAGGTCTATTTGTTTTTTTCATCATTGAAAAGATATTAATGTGGTCAAACATTTTCAAAAAAAAAGAAAAAATTTAAGATTTTGGTCATTGACCCAAATAAGTTTAATAAACTTGAAAAAAAATTAAGAAAAAAAATGTAGATTTGAAAAAAATAAGAATCAAATTTGATACAAAAGGAAAATCAAATCAAATCTTAAGGATGAAATAAAAAAAAATTTAATTAAGAAAAGAATAAGAAAATAACAATTAAAAGAATAAAGATCAAATTTAATATAAAAATCAAATGTCAAGAGATGAAATTAAGAAAATCAATAAAAAAATTACCAAATACATTGCAATTAAAAGAATGAGAACCAAGTCAGATATAAAAACTAATATAAAAATCAAATGTTAAAGGATGAAATTGAAAAAAAATTAACTCAATAAATAATTAAAGATCAAATATATTGCAATCAAAAGAATAATGACTTAATTTGACTAAACAAACAAATAACAAAACTTTTTTTTTTCATTGGCCAACATGTTGTTTTTCTATAAAAGGAGAGAGAAAAGAGAAAAGGAAGAAAAAACATGTGGCCAAAGTATAATCATCCATATTTTAATAGCACATATCTCATTATTATGATGGGGATGGTGAGGTGCATTAAATGTTATCTCGGATGATGGCATTTTGAGTTGTTTTTATGTTGTACGTGTTACTTGAAAGGTACTAATAATGCTCAGCACGAGCTAACCACTTTTAAATTTAAATTATAGCTAAAGTTTCTTCATTCAAACCTAAGAAAAATTGTTTTTTTTTTAAGTACTCTCGGATGATGGCATTTTGAGTTGTTTTTGTATTGTACGTGTTACTTGAAGGGTACTAATAATGCTCAGCACGAGTTAACCATTTTTAAATTTAAATTATAACTAAAGTTTCTTCATCCAAACCTAAGAAAAATTGTTTTTTTTTAAGTATATTATACAAAAAAAATTTGAAAAAACTCTTAAGGAAAAAGTTTTTAAAACTTTTAAGTGTAGTTTAGTTATTACATTGTATATTAAAGATGTAAAAATACCGATTAACCCTTTATTTTCTGTAATGCCTAAAGGGTCATATGAAAAAGATTTTCTTATCCCTTCCAAGCTTAATGAATTTGCCCTCTAATGATAAAATAATAATTTTATTGTGTGAATCGATGATGAGACATGAGTGTACACAGAGAACCTTTGAGCTCTCTTAGGTTTTTGTATAACATATTAGCACAAACATCTCTCAATGCTAGGAGGATAGCTGTGTAATTCCGAACTCCTTCCCGTGGCCATCTCCAAAATGTCTGAAAGATATAGTAGTAACTGGATTCCAAACCTGTTCTTCGTATTGTAATAGAAGAGGGAAATGTCATTGTTTCCTCAATTCTAATATGTTCAAAAATGGTCACAATACTCATTAGTACAGTTTAAGTTTTTGCTTCAGCCAAATCATTGGTGCATTCTGACATGAAATCTGCATGCCATCTCAGAAAGAGTTCAGAAACTAACGTCTGGTTTCCATCATTTTAGCTTTTAAGGAAAGCCAGCTCTTACTTTCTTGGAGGACCCTTTTCTTTGATACTCCAGCCGTGAATAATAAGCAAATACAAGGGATAGAGCTTCCGAGGGAGACAACCAATTAACCATAATACAAGTAAGACAGAAGTAGAAATGGAAGATGGCCCCTTAATAAGGAACAAATCTAACACAATCAAACTGGCATGAGACGTAGTTTCCTTCATGTATTAGATTTATCGCAATGATTCATAATCTGTCTTGAATAATATATAAATGAGATTAAATGAAATGCCTACCAGCCTCTAAGTGATTTGCTGCAAAAAAATAAACTGAGAATTACTAGTATCTATGCCCCTCGTTTGACCTAATATATGACAGAAACCCTACTTGAACTCCTCTCCTAAGATACATTTCTCTTGGACCACTATTTACAACAATTTACTAACTCATAATTGAGAATCAACCTACAAAGGGACGAGATGAGCTCTGATACATTCAAACCCCTTCTCTGCACTTAATTCACCAGAAACCTCTGCAACAACAAACGCCATCCTTGAAATGGTGAAACCGATTAGAATCTCTCAAGACAATCTCCCTTCCTAATGTCTTGGAAATGAACTTTGCCATCTCATGACAGTCACCACACACTCTCAGGTTCTTTGATACCCGTATTGTTCTCCCAGGTGGCAAGTTCAATATTCCAAAAGCCATGGCTAATTTCTCACTATGCCCACACAGAGCCGTTTCCTTCTGCAGGCTATCTGCATTGATCAAAGCATATCTTGTTTTAGGAAAGTAACCTTCTTCCTTCATCTTTGATCTCAACCTTTTCAACAAAACCTCTATCTTTTTGGCTTGTGGGTGTGAACTATTTCCAGAAAGAAAGATGTGAATTTTGCTCTTGACTTCTATCCAACTGCAGCCTGGGTTCTTCTTTAAACCCCGCTGACCAATCTTTTGTCTCAGCTTTTTCACCTCTTCCCATTTCTCTGCCTCGGCATAGGTATTTGCTAAAAGTACATAGTATCCCGTGTTCTCTGGTTCAAGTTCGAAGACGTGTTCTGCTACTTTCTCAGCTAATTTGACATCATGGTGAATCCTACACCCGGAGAGCAGTGCTCCCCAGATTGTGGCATCAGGTTCAATTGGCATTGATTTTATGAATTTGTATGCCATGGCTAGTTTCCCACTGCGAGCTAAAAGATCCACTATACAAGCATAATGCTCCAGCTTTGGCTTGATATTGCATTCATCTTTCATAACGTTAAAGAATCTCCATCCTTCTTCAAGCAATCCAGAATGACTGCAAGCATACAGTATTGAAATGAAGGACACTTCATCAGGCTCAATACCTGCTAGCCTCATCTCATTAAAGGTAGTGATAGCATTGTTCCCAAATCCATGCATGCCATATCCAGCAATCATAACTGTCCATGTGATCAAATCCTTTGTAGGAATCATATCAAAGAGCAACCGTGCAAGAACTGGTACCCCACACTTCACATACATGTCAACAAGTGCATTGGCAACCTGTTGATCAGAAAAAAATCCATTTCTCAATATATGACCATGAACCTCTTTGCCTTTATCTAGAGAAGCTAGGCTGGCACAAGCAGGAAGAATACATGCCAATGTCGTGCCATCAGGTTTCATTTCTAACACCATAGCACCAAACAGACTAAGAGCTTCATTGGGTAGACTATTTTTTGAGTAACCTCCTATCATCGTGTTCCATGAGATGATATCTTTTACAGGTATTTCTAAAAAAACTGAGTTAGCATCTTCCATGCTTCCACATTTCGCATACATATCCATGAGAGCATTGCACACAAATATATTTGATTGCATATCATTCTCCCTAATGTAATTGTGCACATCCTTGCCATTTTCCAGTGACCCATTACAAGCACAAGCATGAAGAACCGTTGTGATAGTAAAAATATCTGGGCTAACACCTTCCCTGTCCATTTCATGGAACAATCGAATAGCTTCATCAGAGAGACCTTCTCGAGCATAAGCTGCAATCAATGAAGTCCAAGTCACAACAGTTCTTACACTCATCAAGTCAAAAACTCGAATAGCACCATCCAAAACACCACATTTGGCATACATATCCAGTAATGTATTGCAGAAGGTAGTTTTCCCGTGAACACAGGCCTTCACTGCAGAACCATGAACTGCTCTACCCAATGAAACATAACCACAATTTGCACAAGCTTGAAGAATACTGACCATTGTAGCCAAATCCATATCAACTCCCGAATATAGCATCTTTTTGAAAAGTTCAACTCCTTTCTCAGAAAAACCATTAGCCACATACCCGCTAATCATTGAATTCCATGAAATAACATCTCTGTCAGTCAATTCATCGAACAACTTACGGGCAACATCAACTCTCCTCATTTTCAAGTAAAAAGCAATGAGCGAATTAACAACAGCATTACAAGAACCCAAACCCAATTTTAACAAAAACCCGTGAACCCATTTACCTTCCTTTACACTGCCTAAAGCTGCAAAACACTTCAATATACAAGAAACTGTATGAGAGTTAACTTCAACACCCAAATCCAACATCTGCCTAAATAAAGAGACACTCTCTTTAAAATCACCAATCTTTGTATACCCATTCATCATTAGATTCCAAAGAAAAACCTTCTCATTTCTTATCTTATCAAAAATCGGTCTCCCTTCTCTTAAATCCCCACAAGTTACATACATAAATACAAGTTTTGATCCTAAAACACTGTCAATTGAAATCCCACTAGAACATATAAATGAATGAACTTTCTTGCCATCTTGTAAGGATTTAAGTTCTGCAGAAAGTTGCAATATTGAGCAACAAGTTCTTGACTCAATTTCAGCTTTTGGAGACATGTAAAGCAGTTCTATTGCTTTATCAATATTTCCCATTTCACAGACCTCATAGATTTTTTTGTTCCAATCAGTGATTTTGTAATCTTTGGATTGGGCTGGTGAGGAGAAGACGGATACTTTGTCATAAGAAAAGTGTAGATTTGGTGGTAAAGGAGCAAACTTTGGATATGGTTTATTGGAAAAGAACACATATTTAGACTGAAAAAGGTGTTTTCCTCTGCTTTTTTTGTTATTTAGAGGGAGAGGAAGTTTTGGTGGAAGGACTGTGGCCATAAAAATCATCATTTGAAGCAGAAGAAGGCGGGAAAGTTCTAGCTAGAAATAAACTGAAAAATGGGATTTGAAGTTTGAAGCTTTTAATGCAAAACAAAAAAAACACTGCTTTTTCTAATCCATTTGGGCATGTGGAATACACGCGCCAAAGAGACATGTGATCTAGCTAATTTTAGCCATCGAAAACAGCTACTCTACTCCCACGGGTCTTGTATAAAGAACCTGTGAATCTAATCCACTTCACATATTCAGAGTCTCAAAGTTTGCCTGGAAAGGATGGTTTCTGCTGTTGTTTTTTATCCTCAGAACACTTTCTTTAACAAACCCTCATGTGTTTCTTTCAGCAAGCAGCTCAAGTTGGGGTACCCCATTTACTCTCTCAATGGTATTATCTCCTGAGCACTAATTGTTTTTGGAAGTTTGGCTCTTTATTTTTAATGCACATTATTTAAGTTTTTGTCTGACAAAGTAGTAGATTTTATAAATAGATTAGATCTGCTGCATGCTAAATTGCCTTCTAAATTACTGTATTTTGTTTGTTTTTCTTTGTCTTTTGTTATTGATGTGTGTGTTCATCATGTCATGAATTGAAAATGTTTAGATTCACTCACCATGAGCCAATATGTGATTGAGTTGTTGAGATCTATGTTAATAGGTGCAAAAGGTGTCGCTTGTATCCATCTCTTGTGTCCGGGAGAATAAATCATTTTGTGTTGGTGAGCTTGTATTGTGTTTAAGCATATGAGTTTCCCTCGTGAATTTGATGGCCCATCAAACTATTCATGGAATTCGAATGAAGGTGTCCGGCATTAGACTAGGTAGAGTGGAAACTTTAGCTTAATATTTAATTAATACACCTCTATGGTTATAACAGTTGTCATCACTAGATGCCATCAAGTCAAGGTTTGCATCTTCCAAACCTTGACAATTTGGTACTTGTATGCTGCTTTCAGTGGTTGTTGGTAATCCACGAGTCCCCTCCGTGTTGAGACTGTCAACAGCACAAACCGCATCATCTTTGATATTCCAGAAACATTTCATTGTCAGACAATGCTTAACTTCTTTGCTAGACTTTATTCCCTTGTCATTTCATTGACTTGTCAAGAACTGGCTTTCGATGCATGTGTTGGTACTGGGCCAAATCATTTTGTGAGCTTCAAACTAAGAGCTCATTTTTTGATGCAGCTTGTTAAATTTGGCTGAGATTGCAGATGGGTCCTTGGCTTTTGCTTCACAGAATGGTGTGCTTCAATCTTCTGATAGAAAACTTCCCTTGTCATCTAACCAGGAGGAGATAATGGCCCTTTTCAGACGGATACAGTATTCAATTTCGAAGGGAGAGTCTACCGCCACTGGGAAGAAGAATGCTGGCAGGTCTGAGAAGTCCCCTACCGATTCAATTCTGGAAGTCATTCTCCGTTCAAGGAAGCAAGTAAAAGGTAATCTAGATGGATATGCTTCTTTCAGTTTCAGACCAATGTTTGTTACGAGATAAAATCATTTTACATGCGTTTCTAGGAGGAATGTTCTTTAGGTTATAAGGTTTTTTCTTGCACAAGAGAATACTATCTATCATATTAAAAAGAAAACCAGTTCTCTTAACACACATTTGTTTTTTGTTTATATTGGAAACCCTTGTAGACATAACACAAATTTCCTTTCGTTGTGTTCGTTCCCTTGTGGTGGTGAAGAAAATTTCGTTATTGTCTCCTTAACCACTTATCCCCTGGATGATTAGTATCGTTACCAAATTTGCTCGATCACTCCTACCACAATGCATGTGGTTTGTTGACTCACTAAACATGTCTGATTTTTAGTTTCATGATTTATCGTAGACACAAATACAGTTACGGAAGGAAAGAAGGTCCCAACACACAAACGAAGTGTACCCAAGGTCCAGAAGATGCAAGCACGAAACGCCTTGGTGGATTTTAAGTTAACCAGACCACATTCTAATTTCACAAAGAAGTTTTCGATACCATCTCCATCAACGCCAGGAGAAAAGAATGCTGAGCTGAATAGTGAAGCATCAGAGGCCAAAGCCAGCGGCAGCATATCAGAGTTGCCAAGAGTAGAGGAAATGAAACTGGCCGAGCTGAAGGAACTAGCAAAGTCCAGGGGAATAAAAGGTTACTCGAAGTTGAAGAAAGGTGAGCTTCTGGAATTTCTGAGGCCCTAAAAAATGAGGAGTGCTTCAGCGAGAAGATAGGCAATCTAGCTGCTGGAAACCAACTTACGTGGCAGCAAGAAACTTAAATTCCGAGAACATAGTGTTTTCTAAATGCAGTTCCTGTGTTATTCTTGGCCCAGATTTCTTGACATTGTTTTACTTTTCCTCCATTAAGGTTGTCTGGTTCTATACTTCATTTGAGTTCAGTGGTTTTACATATGAAGCATATGAAGCATGGAAAGTCTCCAAGGGACGTAGTGTGATGGTAGTAAAGGATTTGAGATTTGTACAGCAGTAGGTCTTGAATTCAAGTTAGGATATGCATTTATTGTAAGGACTTGGAATAGTCAGTGTTTTACTCTAATTAAAAAAAGCATGGATGGATAAAAATTTTGCTTGCATCCATTGTCAATAGTCACCAGATTGCCTCCAAGAATACCACTGTCCCTTTTGGATCAAGAAAGCCCAACGTCCCAGATTTCCCTACTATAGGATACGCACACAGACGAACAGTAGTACATTATAATTCAAGCAAGCAACACCCAGCTGGCTGCTAGCACAAATCAATTCTTTTGAAGAGACTGGCGACAGAATGTGCAGTCCAACCAGGTTGACACCAAAATTATTGGCATAAACTAAGGTCAGACACGCCACAAAGCCGTGGAAGGGGAATACTGGACGCATGATATCTGCATAGCCCAACTCCAATATATTAATAGCACAAACAGCTGAAACTAGAACACAAAAAATCATTGAACTTAAGATTCCACCAGTTCAATTATCTCTAGATGAAAATTATAAGTTCAGGTACACATACTCCTGGGACATGTTAAGTTTTTAAACTTAAGTGGTGGAGAAAAGAACTGAGATCCACTATTCTGGGACATGTTAAGGATGATTCCTTCATGTTTGATCTGGAACCATTTCATTGCATCCTCCTTTGTATTCACCAGCAATTGGCTTGCACCCGCGACGGCGAGCCACACAAAACCCACGGCGTTCCAAAAAAAATGCAAGCCTGTTCATACCTGAGAAGGGATGATAAAGCATTATGGTCAGCATACAATACCAGGTCAAGTCATTAAAAAAAAACCCATCGAGCGAACAAAATTATCTTGGTTTTCCTGTGATTTGATTTTAATAATACTTAACATCTCCATATTTTATTTATTATCCTTTTACATTTTTCATTGAACGAAATGAGTGGTTTTGTTATCTTAAAAGTTAAAAAAAAAAAAACACTAAAATAACTATATATGATTACATCTCCCACTTTTACAAGTTAAATACTCTATCACAATTCTCGAATAGATCACAATTCTCTCTTTTTTTGAAAGAAATTAAGTGAGTCTCGTTCTCTCTCCTTGAAATTAGAGAAAATGAAAGTATGACCTTAAATTCATTCAAAGTTTCTTTTTTTTTTTGGGTGGTTGGTAAGTAAGTACAATTATAATTAGGGATGGATTAATCAACTACTAGTATAGTAATAGCAGTGTAATTATAACCATACAAAACAAACAATAAAATAAATATTATTTTGAATAACCATGTTCAATTACATTTTTAAAAAATTATTATTTATTGTTGCAGTTGAATTTAAAAAAAAACTTAAAATTAATAATTTTTAATCATTTTAATATATTAATATCAAAAATTAATATATGTATATATATATATAAACAAAAAAAATAAAAAGATAACTTCCACAGCGCCTATAAAAGTCTAATAAACTAAAAACACTGTAACAATGGTTAAAAAAACGAATAATAGTGTTTTTTAATTAAGAAACTTGTATTTCTCTATGTCTTAGATCTACCATCGTAGAGTGCTCTTATGTAAAGTAAATTTGCCAAGCAATTGCACTTGAGTTTTTGAACTTATTATAGTACTACTAGGAGGAGGAGGAGGAGGAAAGCTGACGTAGAAGATCTATGAATAAAAAAAAAAAAACAAGAACAACAAACCGGAGCTCAGATGCATCGGAATGCTAACTTGATAAGCAAAAAGATTCATGAATGAGACAGTATATAATTCACACGTGTTCTACTCAAACACTAGCCCGAGACCTAAGACTAAAAGATGGCAGCATACCTGACAGATGGGAAAAATGATATCCTTTTGCCTTTTGAGCTCAGGGTATTAAAAAACTCTTTATAGCGACTGCTGAGGAGAACGGAGGGGGAGGGGGGGTATTGACAGGAGAAAAAGCAGAACACGTGAGTTGCACGCTTGTCCTCTGAAAAGAGACATCACACGCAAGCCCTTTTTCTATATTAGAGTTTTGTCTGCCGCAAGCCCTTTTTCTATATTAGAGTTTTGTTTGTCTTTTTTAACTATTTGGCCAAGTGATAAGTATTTGGGATTAAAAAATTTATTTTCCTTTATTTATTTATTTAAAAAAAAAAAAGTAAAGGATGATGTATTTTTTTTTTTTATTTACGTGAGGTGTCCGGGCCAGCTTGCGCGCACCACGATTAATCCCCACGGCCCACTGAATACCCTGCAAACCCAATAGGTATATAAAGCACCGCGAGGGTGACAGGCGTACGTGGTACACGCAAGCTGGCCCGAACACCCACGTTAATCTAAAAAAAAAGTTTTATTTGCCCTTTATTTATTTATTTTAAAAAAAAAAAAGTAAAGGACGATGTATTTTCTAAAACAGCAGCAAGCCCCTTCCACCGCTAAGTCAAGCCCTAGTTTGTGGACGATGTATTTTCTAAAACAACAAATGATGTGTCTTCTAAATCAACGAATGATGCACCATTTACTCCCCTAGAATTTGGTGACCGGAGAATTTCTGAAAAGTTAAGGTATAAGTATTTTATATCAAAAGTTTATTTTTAATCTATTTTTCAGTTTAAAACATTCTAAATATTTAAATAAATTTATTTATGGTTTTAAGTTACACGAAAACTTTAGAGACTAAAATAAAAAATTCATTCATACATAAAAAAAAACTCAAATTCAATCCTTGATGTTTCAATTAGTTTAAATCAATAAAATTATCAACTCAATGTTTTAATTTATTTTTGATATCACTAAAATCCTATATCAAATCAGTAAAAATAAATTATCAAATTTAATTTTAAATCAATTTAATATAAAAAGATTAGATTGAGAAAAAATTCAAGTAACTAAAACAAATTAAAAAATCAAAAAAATAAAAATAAAATATTATTGGTAACTATTGCAACCCACATTGGATTATATATTTTTCTTATGTTGTATTTTCATTATTTTTTTAATATTTCTTCATGATATTTGGAGAGTCGGTGAGGAATCGTCACACGTTGTTAAGTAAGAAAACATAATCTACGATGTTTCCAATGGTACCAAGAAAGTTCACTTTCAAAACTCAATGGTCGCTATACGCACAACCACAATATGACAGCGTTCCTCACATGTTAGCATAGCATGTGTATTCCACTTGTTAGCCACCTTTTCCTTCTTTGTTTTTTGTCTTAGTTTCAGATTCTAATTATTTTAAATCAATAAAATTATATTTTATTTTGTGAAATTAAATATTAAACTAGTAATTTTTTTTCTTGACACTGTGAAAACCTCATATTAAGCTAACTATATAAATCATCAAGTTTAAATTCAAATCAACTCAACGTAAAAAAAATTAAATTAAAAATAAATATTAAGTGATTAAAAAAATCAAAGGATAAAAAATAAAAGAAAAAACAATGAGCTATTATAATCTATGGTGAATGGTGTTTTACTCCACAATAAAACTCTTTCTTTTTAATTAATTTATTTTAATGTCGTTCTAGCTATTCGTTTTGTCCATCGTGTTGACTATCGAGAACTAGGAATTTTTTTCTGAGATTTTGGGCAAGAATCTTGTCTCATATGTTGTTGTTTCAGCTTCACCACGTATTGCATCTGGCTGTATGGTTTGTGCGTTTTTCCTTTCTTTTTGGTTCTTCCGTTACATTCTCTGGTAAAGGGGGATTGAAAAGTAGTGGATTCTAGAGTACACGATCCCTGCTAATGCTCCATTTGACGAGGCAAAACTCCAAGATCGCGGGAGAATGGAAGATTGCAAGGGATGCAATGGCAATATTGTGGCCCCTTTTCGAAGCTTTCTACACTAGTAGCTCAGTGATGTGTGGCTGGAAGAGCCTCCCATTTTCGAAGCTTTCTACACTACTAGCTTAGTGATGTCCCATTTTCGAAGCTTTCTACACTAGTCAGCTTAGTGATGTATAGCTGGAAGAGTCTCAAGGGTTTACCCCAACAACTGGAGCATCTGGCATAAGAATCCCCAGCTATTCAGTGTCATTCGAAGGATCAAATGTACAAGTCCAATAACCCATGCAGAATCCGCCAAATCAAAGCTCATGGGTGAAATCAAGGCATCGCTATGGCTTGGCACAAAAATAAGCTAAAGACACAAGCGACAGTTACCCAGCTAATGACCAAAACGTCATGTTGTGAAGCGAGGTTCAAGGAAGAAGTAAAAGACAAGGAACACGCAACCTGACTTTCCATTAATAAACAAATGTGTATGAGAGCACTCAGTAATAGTCTCCACAACATAGAACTTTGCTGTCTATGTAGCGACTTGGGAGATCTGGAACCTGAAATTTTCAGGCTAAATTATGAAGACCTAAAGAGTCTCCACAAGATCGTTCAATGAATATTCACATGGAGCAACTCCTAAGAGAAGGCATAAGAATGGCAATGGAATAAATTCTAAAACATTTTCACCCTAAAAAACCATGGAAGCACAAAAGCTATTACCAAGCAAGCCAACAGGAAGTTACAGAAGGGCTGTCCCCGCCAACACCCTCCACTGCTCTCTGATGAGAAACCAGTGCTCCTGATAAATCTCCTTTCCAGAAAAGGGTTCTCCCCAGCACCCTTGATATTCATTGCTGCCTCTCCACATATTTCACAGATTCTGCATAAAGACAATATGGAAGACATCTCAATGAATTATGAAAAATAGAAGAAGAAAATATTCTCTGCTAGAAAATCCTGAGAAACAGTGTAACACGGCAAATTAAAATAAAGATTGAATGGCAAACTAGGATAGCCCTTACGAATAGTAAACACAAGAAGATAAAATAGGCCTGATCCAATCTCAACATCAATAACATTTATACATATATAAGCATAATGGTCATACTAAACCTTGACTTTCCATGCTCCAAACATTTACCTGTTTCCTTTTAGCTTAAACCATGTTTCAGCACAATACACATGTGCAATGCCAAGATCATCTTTACATCCACAACCAATCTGAATTAGATCCATGGAATTGGTTGTGGCAGTAGCAGTTGCGTCAGTAGCTTCCAGCAACCCCTCGGAACTCAAGTGACATATCCTACAAACCCTTTCTCCGTCACGGTTATCCCTAAAACGTCCTCCTCCTGTTCCACCGCCGTCACTCGTCATAACAACCACACACGATGACTTCCCCACTTTGCTCACTTCCTTCTCTGACTCGTCCATTGTTCCCTTGCTTAACCTCATCTCATTGCCCCTGAGTTCCAATCTTTGGTTTCCTCCATTAATTCCCGCATTCTCTTCAGGACCTATCGCGATCAGAGTCTCAAGCACAGCCCTAGAATTACTCGAATACCAACCTCTTCCTCGCTCAACTTGATTTAATACCTCACCATCTCCAAGCCCATGACGTGTTTCTTCATTTATCATTCCACCTCTGAGCCCCAACTCCTCATCTTTTGCCCCCAACTCCTTATTTTCTCCATCAACACTTGAAGTCGCCCCTGAATTCATCACAATAACAGTCTCAAGTACAGCTCCATTAACCATGTTAATTGTATTTGCGACCGTTCCTTCATTCATTGACTCTTCAATTCTTTTCCTATCACTTGTTACCTGACTTGCCACTCTCTCACTGGATCCCAACCCCTCAATATTGGCATTCAAAACCCCAGTTTCCACCACAGCAGCCACCTTCTCTCCTGAATTCATTACCTTTAAAGTCTCTCTGGCAACCCCATTATCCAAGGTGCTTGAATTTCCACTCAAATCACTGACACTGACAATCCTTCCCCGATGCACTTGGTCCAAATTCCCAATAATTCCTTTGTTTCCTTGTGTGTCTTGATCCATTACTCATAACAAAATAATCTCCACCTCTCTAAATGACTTCCAACGAAAGAAAAAATTCCTCAATTATGAACAGCCAAACTCAGATATCAACAAGAAGACAACAGCACCTCTATTGGTAGCGAACAACAAACAAAAGAAAAAAACCTCACGACTCCAAAACCTCCAAAGAAACCAAAAACCTTCAAAAAAAATATAAAGATAACCCAAGAATTGAACAAGCTTAATAATGGTAAATATAACTGAAAGATAATAACTTCGTAAAGAAAACAGTGCCTAGATAGTTTACCTACTCCTTTCGATAACTTGGAATTTAATAAAACCTGCCGCCATGTCTCAACAAAAAAACGTTTACTTCCAGGTTCAACTGTAATTAAGTTCACAAAAGAGAGATCTATCTATCTTTAAAGCAAAGTTGTCTCGTCAATTTAACTTAATCCGAATGTTGTATCTATGGACACAGATTTCTATGTGTACAGTGTGGGGCAGGTGTTGTTGAGAGAACGTGAAGAGCTTTGGTGGAAGAAAATAAATGGAAAGTGCATAGAAGCCGTTAATAAGGGTTAATTAAATGGAAATAATAATTAGTGATCACTTAATTAGGAATATAATTATTGGTATTAGGATTATTAGGATTTATTCATAAGCCGGGAGTGAATGCTGATAAGATCTCCTATTTGTTTTCTATCGATGGTAAGTTTTAATTCATGGCTTGTTAGGGATTTTTCACAAAATTTGGTTAATTCAATAGTACTATAGTAATTAATTGAGCATTTAACAGAGAGTTCTTGTTTTTTTTTTTTGTTTAATTTCTTCTCTTTCGAATAAAATAATAATCTTGTACTTCTGACTCAGTTTTAACAATCCTCACACTAAGAGGGCATGAGGAGGTAAGATTTCCATTGACTGGATCATACGTAGTTTGCCTAAATCAAAGTTGAAATACAAGTCACCTTTAAAACCAAAATAATAATAATAATAGTTGTCAATTCATAGATAACTTAATTAAAAAGAATTTATTTTATATCTTAATCATACCGTCTAGTCAACTTTCTATATCAAGATTAATCCTTTAATTAAACCCTTTTGTGTATCCGAGATATACACACACACATATGTCAGTAATTACTCTCCTTCAATTACTAAAATTTATTTGATTCTGTTTAATTTTATATTTTAAAAAATAAAAATATATTTTTATAATATATTTTTAAATAAAAAATAATCACAACCATAATAACATAATAGCACAGACATACAGAAAATGGTAAAATCTTATAACATACTTGTGACAAGAGAAAGAGACAAATGGTGGAGTGGGGTTGAATTTGAGGAAGGAAGGAAGGAGACGACACGCAAGGAATTATGTATGTTTCAAGCTTATCTGAGTTTATAACCAACGTACGTAACGTCTTGAAGAAGAAAAGGAGAGGGGAGATGTTGTCTCTGTCTAATGCTTCTTCTTCTTCTTCTTTTTCAATTTTTTTTTTTTTTATCTTGACTTGCTTGCAGGAGGTGGTATCAGAGCATCACCCTCACACCCACGGGTTTCTTCCACGGAGAGCATGGAAAAAATTCCTTACGTCCCGTTTGCCGGCCTCTCTCTTGGTCTTTTCGTTTATTTATTTATTGTTAAATAAAGCTCTGAAATGCAGAAAAGAATCGAAAGTAAAAGGTCTCTCTCATTTACTAGTTTTATATATATATCATGTCATGTCCTATCCCAGATGCATGCTTCACCCCAGGTAAAAAGTAGGTATCTTTTATCATATTTTTTTAATGTATTAAAATAATATTTTTGATTTTTAAAAAAATTATTTTCGATATTAATATATTAAAATAATACAAAATTATATTTAATTATTTTTTAACAAGTAAAAATCGAATTTTTTGGGCCGCCATCCTACATGGGCGAAATGGTTAATAAATGAAAAGAATGGGTACTCGTGCTAGGGTTCGTGCACCTGAATCAAGCCCCGCTTCTTGTCTAAAGTGATAATGTATTGTAGGGTTTTTTTTTTTATATATATATATATATATAAACTGTTCATTTGTCAGTATTTTTGCTATGGAAATATGTTACCCCTTGGGGAGTGGTTCGGCCAGCAGATCGACTTCATCTCAAGTTGCTCACTAGTGTGTGTTTCTTTTCTCAAATCCAAAACGGTACTAAATTTACGCTATTTTTTGCTACTCTGCAGTCGTCACATGGAAACCGGCCCTCTTTCTTGAAATTTGGATCCCCTCGTCAAAAGCAGGCGCAATTGAAGGACCGACCATTGCTTGAAAGTCCAGAGGCGGTGAGACCATAGAGGCAGAGGAGGGTGCTAACAGAACAAAAATGGAGATAGAGATTATTATCTATTTTTGCATTTTCACTTCAGTACGTGAATCCGAACTGAACCCCAGCTTGAGCATAAACCACGCACAGATAATGATCAGACTCCCTTCTTCTCCACAAGTAAAGGACAGTAGGCCGCCCCTACTGATTGGTGTCAGCCAGGTTGCAGAAGTAACAGTCTTCAATTATGAGGAAAAGCAATGCGGCTAACAACAGAATATAGAGGTGGCATGTGCAATGACAGCCACCCATTAATCAAGCTGTATGGTAGGATTTAAGAGGAGGGAAGCAGGTTCTTGGTAACGATGGTCAATTATATGTTGCATTTGAATGCCATGTGCGTTGATCCTATAAGTACAAGCGGTGGATGAAAAGCATGTTAGCTGGGGGCTGGGGTGCTCTAAATGAATATTAGAAGGCCCAGAAGACGAGTATCTTGTCTGGAGTTTCTCTCAGTGATGATCAAGAAAGCAGTTTTTCCACCACATGCAAGATTTAAGAACATTTTAGCATCCTTCTAAAGCAAACCAATTCCCACTGCAAAATGCAAAGTATAAAAGAGTTTTTTGTGTGTAAAATGCTGTTCTACAAAATGCAAAAATCATTTACGGTTGAATTTAGAAAGGGAAAATTATACTATTTTCATACTCAATGAAAAATCATTTTACAGTTGATTTCAGAAAAGGCAAACTATACCAGGTTATCGAGGTCCGGAAAGCTCCATTGCTTCAATGATGAAAGAAGATTCCTCATGAACATCGCTACAATGCCTTGAGCAATTGCATGCCCTTGCCTCACCAATACTAGTTGCAACATGTGATTCCTCAATTGCAGGCTGCCCAACAATACCTTGTAGGACCTTCAAGACTTCCGACATTTTTGGCCGAAGGTTAGGATGTGACTGAGTACACTGCAGAGCCAAATCCACAGCTTTTTCCAGCTCGGACACATCAAAACATCCCTTCAGATCCCTATCCACTAGCACTTCCAACCTCTTCTCCTCATGCAAAGTTCTAACCTGTAAAATTCAGCCACCATTTACAATTTTGTATTTGGTGCAGCACATTAGGAGAACATATGGTGGATTATAATTCAGTACAGAGGTTCCCTTTAAATAAATAATGTCTGGTTTCCAGTCACCAGAAAGCAATCATAAAACTAGAAGATACATGTTATGGTACTTCATAAGTAACCAGCATCAGTTCATAGCCGCTGTAATCCTCCATACTTGAGAATTCATTAAGCAGGCATTAAAAACCCATTCCTGAACATGGCACTGACAATTATGGGCAATGCAGCTCAAGAATGAGTTGGCATAATTTCCTATAAATGCCACGAGAACAAGACATGCAAGTTATCTCTACACAATTTGTAGAAAGGAGTTTGGAATATTCAGATTTTGGCCATCATTTTTCAATTTCAAGTTAAGAGGGCTTCTCCAGATAGATGCTAAATACCAGAGAAATTATTCATTTGAGTCTTGATTATGGTTAATCATGGATTAACAGGAATATAAACATCCATTACCCCCATATAAATTTGTAAGGGTGAGATTTTGTAAATTGTAAACTCAGTGGTAGAGGACAATATAGAGAAATAACTTACCCAGTCAAGAATCATTCCCTTCTGAACCTGGCCATTTCCAGCATCTAATGCCTTTTGCCCTGTTATAAGTTCCAAAAGTAGTATGCCAAATCCAAAAACATCAGTTTTATCGGATGATTGCCCTGTTGAAAGATACTCAGGTGCAATGTGTCCTACAGTCCCCCGCACCGCAGTTGTCACATGTGATTCTCTAAGATCCAACAACTTAGCAAGACCAAAGTCCCCAACTACAGCTTCAAAACCTTCATCAAGTAAAATGTTTGCAGCTTTAACATCCCTGTGAATTATCTTTGGATTGCATTGTTCATGCAAGTATAGAAGTCCACGGGCAGCCCCAAGTGCAATGAGTAGCCGTCTGTTCCAATCCAAAGAAGGTTTTTCTCGACAGGTCTCTGCAAAGGAGAATGGAACAAATAATGATGTAGCAGAACCAAATTCTTCACCTATAATTGGTTTTGTTTCGATTGAAGAAACAAAGAGAAATAGAAAAACAATTTATTAAAGCAACAACCATGAATAAGATGTTCGTTCATCAACCAATTACCAATACTATTCAACAAATACTATTAAGAAACAGACAGAAAATTCATTAAAGCAGATATCTTGTAAAAAGGATTAAAGAAAAATAAATGGCTTCAAATATAACTAAAGAAAAGATTCAGCACGATTTTCTACTTGAAGTACTAAAAAGTTGATATTGGAGAGGGATAAGAAAGAGTATGTTGAGCGGGAAAAACAAAAACAGTTTCTTCAGAGAACCAATAAGGACTTTAATGCTCAAATATTCCAACTGTTTAGTGCTGTAGATTTTAATGAGAAACAGCCTCCATTTGCAATAGACCAGAGAATAATAAGAATCCTACTCTCCCAAATGAACTAATAGTAAGAGTTTGAACGAGAAAAATGAGGCAAACCTCTCAGGCGGTCAGCAACACTGCCATTTGGCATGTAAGGATAAACAAGCAACCTCTCATCAGGTGTCATGCAGAAGCCATACAAACATAAGAGGTTTCGATGTAAAGCCAACCCAATCATTTCCACTTCAGTTTGAAACTGCACTTCTCCAGTAAAATTTGGATCCTTCAGCCTTTTAACTGCAATGAAAGTTTTATTTGGGAGACATCCTTTGTAAACCACACCATATCCACCTTGCCCTAAGATATTTTTTGGACTAAAGTTGTTTGTAGCAATTTGTAGTTCACGGAAAGAAAATCTCTTCAAATGACCAATATCAAATTCATAATCTTGTTGCACTGCAAAATGCAATTATCACAATTAATCATATTGCTTTGAGTGATTTATTTCAATGGCAAAAATTAGAGAAGCACTCAGTTTGGAAGTACCATATGATATGAAGAGTAGACGAGATCTATACCAATGCACCCAACAGACAAGCAGCATGACAGAAATTACAAAAGTGCAGCTGACGCCTATGGCAACAGAGAGCACCCACCGATGATGACTTCTGGCTTGCTCAGATGAAAGTGTCTCTGCAAGTAGGACATCAAGCATTTGTGGTCACATTGTTAAAGTGCATCTCTTTAAAAGAACTTTTAACCAGCTAAAAGTACATTTACCATTCACTGGATTTGAGATACCCGTGCAATTTTGTGCATGTGAGGAAGTGCAAAGATATCCATTCCCAGCAATACTGCAATAAAAACATGCACACCATCAAATGGCTGCGAACAGAAATGATGGACACCACTGGTGAACATTAATGGGACTAGAAGTTATCAACTCCCATCCAACCATTTCTACAGATATTGATTTTTTTTCCCTTCCACGAGAGATTTTCTAACATTTTGATGAAAAGGGAACTGCAGTAGAAACTGAAACCTGCAATCTGCGTCTCATTCTATTTAAAAACAACTTTTCTTGACAATTGCAAGCATTTTGCATGCTCAACGACATCAGATAACTCTTTAGTGTTTTTGCGAAGATCCAATAGATTGGATCAACGCTAGCCCAGAATAACCTGAGGTTCCTAAAAGCAAAGTAAATTATACTGGCCAAATATGAGGCATTTAAGAATCAAGGAGATAATTTTTTTTAAATAATCACGGTTCTATTAAAGATCTCACCTGTAACCTTTTGCGAATATTTTTGGTGTTGGACCACTAAGATTGTTAAATGATAAATCCCTGCCAAGCATAATGAAGTAAAGTTAACATTTAAAAAACACTATTTGAGGTAATATTGTTGACATGTATGGACCACATACAAGAATGAAAGTCCAGTAAGATTGGCCACCAGTCTTGGAATCTGCCCAGTTAACTTGTTTTTACTGAGTCGCCTGGAAAAGTTTGCATATTAAACTTTTACAGAACACACACAAATTATCAAAAGAAACATTAAAATAAAAAATCAACAGGAATTGAAATGCCATGTGTTGAGGTCAAGCAACTTACAAGTAACTTAGATGGGTCAGAAATCCCAAAGAGCTCGGAATACCACCAACGAACTGGTTACCTGAGAGGTCAAGAGTTTGAAGATCTGAGAGCTTTCCGATCTCTTCTGGAATGGGACCAGATAAATGATTGTTCTGCAATAACCTGCAAGCATAGCTCATGAAGATTAGCTAGGTAATGCAAGATACGATATCAAAACTTGAATCTGTTGCATTTAATTATGTCAAGCAACTGGAACAAAAAAGAACATCATCCTCGATAGAGCATCAGCAAATTCAAAAGAATAGCATGGTTTTACAATACCAAGGCTCATAAGTTATTACAAACAGAAACGGTTTTCAAATTTCCTACGTGGACTTCTTAACTGGAAAATTAAGTTAGTCCAGTTTGTCATAATAATCATAACAGCAACATTTCATTAGCCATGAGACTACCACTAATTAGCTTATACTCCAAGAAAAGAACAAAAAAAACACACGCACACGCACACGCACTTACAGAAACAAACAAGTGAAGAACTCAGAGAAAGAAAGTAATAGGGGCTCACATTGTTCTTAGGTGACTCAAATTCCCGATACTAGGCGAAAGAGTTCCTGATAATCTTGCACTTCCCATTTCCCTAGCAACAACAATATCCAGAATAAAAGATTTAAAAATATGAAGATTTTATTACTAAACAAAAAGAAGTTCCTCACTTACAGGGAGAAGACGAAGCCTTCAAAAGAGCAACCGACCATATTCCAAGTGCACGGATCAACAGAGTTCAAATCCCAACCGTTCATAACACCGGACTCATCTCTCATTTCTTTCTTCACAGCCATCAATGCTGCCACTGAATCCACAAACCAACCAAGTAAACAAAAAGAAAGAAACGAAACACAAACCAACAGTAACAAATCACATGGTAGTGTAATGCAAGAGCATTTTGAATATAGAGTTTGAAAGTCATACCTTCATAGTTAACACCCTTTGGAGAAAGAAGACTACCAGTTGCTTGAGCAAAATGCACCCAAAAGACTGCAAAAAAGATGTGGAACAAAATGGCCGCCATTACTTCCTGTCCCGATGAGAAAGCCAACTTTTTTTCTGACAGGAGTATAGCAAAAGAGCAGATAATAGGACTAATTGGATTTGGATGTTGTCTTCATGTCCTCAAGACAAACGCCCCACCTGCTACCTTACTACGACTATATTGAATCTTTCTAATTGCCTAGAAAATACGTAAAAATAAATTCACTTGCAAACTAAACCATGAAAAAATAAAAATACTGCTACAATAACATGGAAACGCGTTTTTTTGTTTTTTTATTCAGTTTGATGGAAGATCGAGAGAGAGAGAGAGTAGAAGAATGGCTCTGATAGCGTTTGGCGTCCTCGAGATTCGGGCATAACATGCATGGTCCCCTTGTCTCCATTTTCCTAATATACATGCTAGTAGTTGAGTCATGGCCGTAGTAGACATTTACTTTGACCCTTTAAATTGAATCAGCTGCTCAGATTAAGCTACTTCAAATTCTTTATGAGTTTATGATCTCGGAGCAAACCCTCCTAGCGCGAAAATACGTGTAATTGGAGTTGTGTCGGCGGCAAGTTTGAATGCCGTATAGCAGCAAAGATGAGCAGAAACAATTTTGTGTGGTTCAATGATTTTTATATTCTGATATAAAAATAAAAAATCTAAGAAAAGATCATTTGTATATATTTTATATTTTTAATTAAAAATATTTTTGCACCTTGAAAGAATCCCAAGTTCCATAATTCCATCTCTACCACATTGCCCGGATATATTTTTACCGTAAACACTATCCTGCGTCTTCAGGTGACAACACAATTTATCAGAAAGGTTAGACACCTTTGAACTCCAACAAATCATCATCAGGGGACAGGGAGACCAGTGAGTTCACTGAATGAGACCGGTAGAGTTACTCATAAACCATACAGGCACTGAAATGCTTGTGCATGATTTGGAACTGCTATCGGCTACAGGGCTACAGCCATTATTTGGTGGTTGATGACCAGTAACTCACCTCTCCAAGTCTAAACCATCTTAAGCAATCTTCACATGCTATCAAACCCATAATTTTCTTGTGCGTCTCAGGTTCTTGCAGCTGGGACATCAAAAGCTAGAACATGCTGAGGATTAGATTTGCAAAACTAATAAACTAAACTTGGGCTCAAACAAAGAGAAGCATTTGATGCACACAAACATTGCAAATATTAAACAGATGGTGAATGAAAACCCAGTAACTGAAGTCGAAATACAAGGAAGGAACAAGTACGGTTACTACAAGAGAACGCAATAGCATTACTTTTGCACATAAAGCGAGTGATGACAATTGTCTGCAATTAATTCAAGTCAGCCACCACAAATCAACAAAAACTAATAGGAAACAACACGGGCAAGTAAAAACAAACCCCCCACATCCAACACCAGGGCCCACCCCTTTTCTTTGGGCCGTTATATTAGGGGCCTTCTTCCTAGCTATACGGCTGAACACTTCTCCACCTTTAACCTCTTGCTAGCAGCTATCTGATAAGTGCACCTCAGGCTATCTTACTATCAAACATGTACATAAACAAAAAGGGTTTGACAAAAGGGGGATGGGATTTGGGAGAAAAACGTGGGAGAAGAAAACATGAAGAAAGCACAGCTATCCAGCCGCCTGATCCATATGTATCCTGGTAGAGGGAATTGTTGCCGGTCAGACCTCACGATGAAATAACTGCCAGGTGTACCACAGAAATAACTGCTAGATATCAATCCCATACCACTTAACTTGCTTATGTCCCGGCCAGGTGCATAAAATTTAGACCCATTTGTCGTTTCACATGATCCGGTATCAACTTATTAACAAGCTCAGGAGAAGCCCCATTTAACTGTAAAGAAATAAACAATAACACAGAGTGAACAAATAGAATTACCTTGGCCAGTTGCATACCAAATAATTGGATAACCGAATTGCAATAAAACAACATGAGCAACAAAGAAATTGCCCAACTAAAAACAGTCCATCTTATGTTTGAATGTTTGCATTTGGTTTTTCTAAAAGGTCAAACATGAAAAAACAATCAGAAACAGAAAGTTGACATACTTCCTGTTTAAAGTTGAAGAGAGATGGTAAAGGGCGGCCATTTGGCAGGCGAGCATTGGGTTCTCGGAGTTCATCAAAGAAAGGGTGTGCACATGCTTCCAACTGTGATAAAAAAGTAAATTGTCAGATTTCAATGGGCAAACATGCAACCCAAGGAGCAAAAAAGAAGGTAACATCAAGATTTGTTTTTCTTCAAAAAACAAATAATGATGGCCATTTACTGCAGTTGAATATGAACAAGGTCATGGAGTTGCCACTTGACATGAATCTTGCACATCAACACACAAGGGAGAGAGTAAGGTTGAAACTACGTAAAGACAGAAAAAAGAATAAGAGAACTTGCACTCACCGCCGTGCAGCGAAGACTTGGTGAGTATTGCAGCAGTCGTGATGCAAGATCAATTGCCTCTGGAGGCATCCTCTTGTGGAAAACCTAAATAGATGAACAACTAAATGAAACTCTAATATAAATCAAATTGTTCCAAGGCATAAGATTATGGTACTTGAATGATCAACATTTTTTTCTTTGTGGATATCAACATGCACAAACAACAAAATATAATAATTCATAATATTTTAGCTGCAGGAAAAAGAAAGGCACCTCAAAGTCTTTCATGAAAAGGAACTAAATGCATACCTTGTGCCATGGGTGTGCCTTTATCTGTGGAAACCTAAAATCAGTATAATTTGGGTTCATACATCGAATTTCTTCTCTTGTTGGAGTGCCAAGAACCTGCAAAACAGTGTGTAAGATGCTGGCTCATGGCCATGTGAATTGCATTATTAAAAGCATCAATAAGCAACACGTACCTTAATAATATCTACAAGCTGGTCCACTGCATTTTCTCCTGGAAATAGTGGCTGGAAAAATATTCAAATTGCCAGCAGTCAACTACAAGTTACCATTTGGAAAAATGTCAAAAGAGCCGTCTTAAAATGCAATAAAAAGAACTGCTAACCTGGCCAAGGAGCAGCTCAGCAAGGACACAACCAGCAGACCATATGTCGATTGATGTTGTATATTCTGTGGCACCGAATATAAGTTCTGGAGCCCGATAGAATCGGGAACATATGTATGATATGTTAGCTTCACCTTTGACCTATTCACAGGGAACCATGCTTGTCAATGTATGGAACATTGTATAGAAAGAATGAGAAGCAATAAAATCAGATCATATCACACTGGCACTGAAAGCTTTCAAGTAAACAAGGGCTTCAACTTTAGTAGTCATTCAATTATTATTAGCAACTATAACCAGTACTTGCAGAACTAGATGAGCAGATAAAGTGGAGCTTAAATTTGGTCCACCAAACCAAACAAGTTCCTCAACCCGGCCATGAAAGATGCAAGTCACATGATAAATTTTTTCATTTGATAAAACAATTTACAGGTTTGAAATTCTGAGAGAGAGATATGAAGACATTTAGAATAAGGCTTTGCACAGCAATACCAAGACCTCCTTGACATGATACTCTGAATACTCAAGACACTCGTATGCAACAACTATTACTTGCATACAGAAATACTGAATTATTTGAATTGGTAGCCCTAAAATTGAAAGGAACCATATGATAAGAATACATTGAAAATCTGACACTCGATCAGATCAACTGTATGATATTACACACTGATTACCAAAAAAAACTAATCAAACAAGGATGCATAAAGCATTACATCAATGTTGCAGGAAACATTCATTTTCAAAGTTGTATAAATTTCATGGAAACAGAAGGCAAGTGAATTAACTGCAATGATATCCCTTTTGGTTAAGAACCAGGATAATATCCAAAAGACAGACTACAAACTATCTTGCCACTAAAAGAGTTGTAGTCACACAAAACAAACATGAGGAATCACAAACTAAAAGAAAGTCAGCATACCAGCACTTTTGCACTTCCAAAATCGCAAAGCTTAACCTGGTGAGTGAGTGGATCAACCTGCAGACAGCCAAGAATGACTTCAGATAACAGCTGCCATTTTTAAACATGCATTTAGAGTAAGGAAGCATACCAAAAGATTTTGTGGCTTTAAATCCCGATGGCAAACTCCAGGAACAGCATGGATATAAGCCAGTCCCCTGAAAATCTGGAAAACAAGAAAGCTATGTAATTAATACCACAAGGTTTATAATAAGGCAACAAATCAACTTCAGATGCAAGTGGCATGCAATACCTGGTACATGTAAAGTTTCACATAAATAAGCGGCATTGTTTGTTTTGCATTGCTGTAATGCTTCAACACACGATACATGCTCTCGGGAACATACTCCATGACCAAGTTAAGAAAGAGTTCATTGTTATTTGTCGTGGAAAAGAAACAGTGCTTCAGGGAAATCACATTAGGATGATCCATCACCCGCATTAGCTGCAATTCTCGATTCTTATATCTTCTGTCCTGCAAAACCTTCTTTATCGCTACAGTCTCCCCGGTTTCCAAACATTTTGCCTACAAAAAAGAGAGAGATCAAATGACCCTGTTCACAAAACTCTTTCTTAATCGTCAATTCCTTCACCAGAGAACACATTTGCATACCTGGAAGACTACACCAAATGACCCTGTTCCCACAACTCGCTCTGCCATGTAACTGATGGTCTACAAAAACCAACACATCAACGAAATTAATCGGACCATCAGCAAACTAAATCTCCAAAAATTTGCTTGAAAATCAGATATTGATTCTCAACAACCTATGATAACTACAGGAAAAGAGAGAACCCTTTGACAAAACAGAAACAAAGAGGTATTCAACAAGAAAAAAGTTACCTGCTTGGGCTCTCCATTTTTACCCCCAATTGTAGTCGAAATTATATGCCCGGTGACCGGATCATTCCCATCAGCAACACGGGTGGTCATTTCCTACAAAACACACGGACATCAGTGATCTTAGATCTATATAATAACTGTAATCACGCTTTATAAAAGAAAAAAAATTGCTCAGCTAGAGGAAACAAAAAAAAAAGAGAGATCTTAGATCATGATGATGAAGGAATATAAATCAAAATTACAAATTTCATGGTATGAACTCACCATCTAGATCTATTCTAGCAGAACTATTTCTACCAATCAAAGAAGCTAAAAGCTAATTTCCAAAAAAATGCAGGGAATTAAAGAAAGCCCAGATCTTAAAAATACACCCTAATGCAAAAGAAGATTTGCTTGGATGCTGAGAATAATAAAGAAAAAAATAAACTTTTTTTAAAAAAAAAAGCATCTAATCTTCTTGCAATTAGTTACTTCTTACCTTCTAAGACCCAAAATTAGAAAAACAAAAACAGAAGACAAAGCCAACTCTCTCATGTCTGATTTTCCCGAGGAAAATGCAACGATTTCAACATAAATTTAAAAGAGAGAGAGAAAGAGAGAAATTACCTTATCTTCAGCCATGTGTAAGAGAAAAGGAAAGAAAGCTGATGCTGATTAAATTTGTATTTGCCTCAGAAATTAGTAGAGAAAGATCATGTTAAGGCAATAATAGAGATGGCCAAAAAAAGAAGAAGAAGACGACCCAACAAAACAAAACACAGAGGATGAGAGAGAGGGGGTGTCAAATTAGACAGAGAGAGAGAAAGACAACATCAACAACGATTACAACAACAACAACAACAAGCCCATGTGATTCCAGCCCCTCTCTCTCTCTCTCTTCCTCTCTCCCTCTTTCTTTTTCTTTTTGTCAATTCTTTTCTTTTCTTTTTTCTTTTCTTTTGGTGTCCTCTCTCTCTCTCTGTCTATCTATCTACTTTCCGTTCTCTTCGCTTTTCTTTTAACCTCTGGTTTTGAGAGAATTACGATAATGGGATTTGATCCTTGATTTGTTGACAACGTCACAATTATTGGACGGCTGCTTGGACCTCAGTGTCCACCCCTGTTCCTTCCTTCCCGTTACCGTTAAATCCTAAAAAGAAAAGAGAGCGGTCTCTCTGTTTCTTTTCTTCTGCCCGTTGAAAAGGAAATATTCCTATCAGATCAAATTTTACTTGTGCTTTTACATAGTGAGATTCAACTTTTATTTGTTCAGTATTAATATATATTGAGTTTTTAAATTAATATTTCAATTTATATTTATTTACTTTTTTATGAATTTGAGATTACTCCCTATTAGAAGAAATAATTAAATTATCTTTAAACTCATGTTTGATATTACATTTCAAATATAAGTTGGGTAAAATTTAAAACATTTTATTTAAAATTATTTTTTTATATTTCTAAATTATTTTAATATATTAATATTAAAAATAATTTTAATTTCGATTGATTTTCAATTGAAAAACTTATAAAAAAATCATTATAGTATTTTTAGACACACTCTAATCTTATATCCTTTCCATTTTTCAAATCATAAAAGATTAGTTTCTCACTTCATCAATTCAGTTGGAGATTGGAATGAGCAAACTCCCAACTATGAGTGGACCAATTTTATGCTAGGATAATTTGTTTAAAACTTAATTAGTTTGATAATGTCTTGATGTTAAGACAAATAATAAAGTAAAACATGGGGCAAATCTTTATGTATACATCTAATTTACAAGAAGTTGTATGTTTAATTTATTTCCGCATATTGTAAATCAACTTATATGTTGAAAATTAGTTTATTGTATATTTAATGACTTCATAATTGTTTTTTTAGACTAGTTGAAAAATATATTTATTATGCAAGCATTTTGAGTATTTTGAGTAATGATTTGATAGTTGGATTTGAAAATAAGAAATTCATTGAGTTTATAACTGTGATGTGATGAATATTATTTTTTAAAGTATTTTTTATTTGAAAATATATTAAAATAATATTTTTATTTATTTATTTTTTAATTTTTTATATCAGCACACTAAAATAATAAAAAATAATTTAAAAAAATATAATTTAAAATTTTCAAAAAACATGATTAAATTGCAAAAACAAGCAATTTAAGCTATTAACATTGGTGTTTTGTCAAAAAGGAAACCATGTTTAGTATCCTGGAAAAAAAAATCCTATAATTTTTCCTCTTAAAAAGCAAAATACGTTTTCTTGAGATGACTTGATGGCTTTACTTAGATATTATTTGATAATATAGATGCGTATGAGGTTTAAAGTGACTCATAGAAAGATGTGCTATGTTTGGTTAAAATTAGATTTTATTTTAGTGGGATCCATTAAAAATTAAAGATACACTCGGGGTTGAACAAAAGCAAGATAGTTGAGCTTTGCAAATAGTAGCTCACATCATTTTTCAATATTCACCGATAAAACACACATCCTAAAAGGAAAAAGAAAAGGCATTGGAATATCAAACTTCTCAAAACCTCAACAATTCATCTAAAAAATTAGAGCAAAAATATCTTGCAATCTTTTCTTAATTGGTCAGATTCCTTATCTCTCTCACAAAAAATTTAAGATATTTGTTTTCTCTTACTATCTTTTCTTTTTTGTTGTGAAAAATATATTTTTTTTTAACTCAATATGCTTCTACAATATAATAATTTTGTAGATATGTTTTAAAAGGTAATTTTTTTTATTTTTTATTACTTTCACTTTGACCTATTTTTTTTTTATCTTATGGACTTGTTTTCTTCAAAATGAATACATGATCTGGCATCTCCTCATTTTGTCGTTCCAACAACAAAAAGAAAGTAAGTCTTTTTTTATTATTATTGTTTTTATATTTTTTTATTTATTGTTGATGAATTTATTTACAGATCTGTGTTAGTTTTGAAGGAAACTTGCATAGGAACAAAAAAAAGTGTTATAAAAGTGATTATGTGTTTATTTTTTACAAATATTTAACTAATTACATGTTTTAATAATACATGGATTAAAATTTGGGTGTTGCGTATTGTTTTTGTTTACAATATTATGAACGTTTGGTGTTGTGAGGTAGATTAATTAACCATTTGCATTAATGGGTTTGCTGCCAACATGAGAAAAAAATTGAGTGTTGTGAAGTAGATTAATTAACCATTTACATTTCTAGGTCATCTGTATTTATGAGTCTATAATATTGTAACCTTTATTGATTGTTCTTATTTACAGGATATTTTGATGGACCTTTTTTGATTTCATCATGTACTTTATTTTAAAGGATTTCGATTAAGTCTTTTGTTCATATGGGAAAAACTGAGAAAGATTATACAATGAGAGAGAGAGAGAGAGAGAGAGAGAGAGATGAGATGATATTTCAAGATCTGTAAATGGGATAATCAAAAAGATTTAAAGAGGAGTTCATGTTGGACAGCAGACCTGTTATGTAATTAGAAAAGCAAAGAAATAACTATTTGAATGAAAAATTTTACTTAGATAAATAAATACTCAATTATGATTTTGTGAATGTGAATTGGCTGAAATTAATATATAAGAAGAAATTAATTTTTTAAATTTGTACATTGATCAAATTAATAGACAAAAATATGTAATCCATAAGGTTCTTTTATTTTATTAATCATTGTATACTAACCAAATTGTTTTGTCTAATGACCTGTTACTTTGCAACGGTACAATTTTCTTTTAAGTTTTCACCCTTACATTATCGTGGCTCCCTCTAGCAATTGACTTTTGATAGAATGTTAATTAATTTAAGCTAATGTCATTATATATTACATTACATGTTTGATCTAACGACCATATCTATATTTGATGGTCTAAGTTTATTTTTGGGATTGGAAGTCATTTTCTTTTCATTTCTATTTTCTCAACTTCATTAATTTTTTGAGTACTTGTATGTTAAACATACTTGCATCAAAGATTAGTCAAATTCTAAGCATGTTATAATTCACTATGTTTGCTTTCAGATATATTATCCAACTAGGAATGAGAGGTTCTCAAATTATAGATAAAGTTGCTTGGACAAAAAAAATATTACATGTCTTTTGTGACCTTTTGCACCAAGGCTATTGATATGAAAATAAGATGAAATATTTATTTTGACAAAATTAGTTGGAAATATTTATTGATATCCTTTAAAGAATAAACTGGTCATATATTCACCAAGGCACAACTGAATAATAAATGGGATGGCTACAAAAATAATTAGAGGATATAAAAAAAGATCATTTCTGAAACTGATGTAAATTAGGGTAATGAATTAAAAACAATTTCTACTAGTAATAAGTGGTGGAAAGTAAAGATTCATGTTATTTGTCATGATCCTTAATCTTTAATTTGTATAAATCTTAGTTCAATAATTAATAAATTATTTAAATTTGGATGCAATAATTGTATTTGTTTTATGTAGAAAATAAAAGGAGCAAAAATGTTTAGGCAAGCTCGTATTGAATTGTCCTTACTTATGAAGTTTGACAGAATATTCTCAAACATTGTTGCTACTGGAGATTATGCATGGACACCATGATCTATAGTCTTGTGTGATGATAATGTTGGCGTTGATGGTAATTAAAATGTCAATGTTAATCAGCCTGATTTGGAAGAAGAAAACGGTGATTTAGAAGAAAATAAAATTTCAAATTTTCCTGATGATGTTCGTAACATGATTAGAGGAATTAATATGTCTATTGGTAGCAACACATGCAACAATGATAAGAGAAAAGAAAGAGAACGTTATAAGGTTTAAGTTAGGGAAAAAAAGAATTCTAAAATTGGGTTACAACTATTATCATATTGGGATCAATTAATTGACAACATGTTAAACAATAGTGATTCAACATCTACTTGCAAGATAGGAAAAGATATAATATTCTTGAGATTATAAGCAAGTTTCGCTCAATTAAAGGATGAATTCCTGTTTGTTGTTGTGGAAACCTTTTTGGTAGCGTCACCAAATATAGCTCGGCTTTGTGGGTCAACTTGGAGATCTCATGACTCAGTTCCTTGCCTAGTTGTGTTTTCAAGTCAAAATGGGTAAGAGCTGACTAGATGCAATCTAATTAACTTAAAGGGTCCAAATATCACTCGATCACAATCTAATTTGACTTCAAAAAAATTTTTCAAGACCATGTTATTATAACCCTTATATAGATTGAGATGATAACATATTTGATCAACTTGGGCTAACCAAGATTAGCCAATCAAACTTGCACCCAAGTCATGGATCTAATAGGGTCCAATAACTTTTTTTTTTAGAATCTATATTTTATTTGATCAAATAATAATAAAAATAGATATGTATAGGAAAGCCATTAAATAAGTTTTTTAAAATAGTATTATGAAGGATTATATAAAAAGAATACTCATTAATGTAATAAAAAGAAGGTCATTATTTTATTAAAAAATAAAGTAAAATTTGAAAAATATTTAATAACATAATATACAAAATAATTTTTTAATGAATTACAATTAAAATTAAAAGAAAAAAAAACAGGTTAAAAGGAGGGTAAATGCATGGCTCAAGGTGGTGCAATTAAAAAAAAGTTAGACTTGCATGCTTGATCCCCCCCCTCCCAATTGGATGGCTGACACATTGTCCATCCATTTTTTTTTTTTAAAAAAAGAAGCAAATAATGTTATGTCTAATGTTGCAAATGATATGTTATCTATTTAACCAGATTTTAACTACAGGAAAGGTGGTTGAAAAATCAGGTAGGGTTTTTTGGACCTAATAAACTATTTTCAACTATTTCCACAAAAAGTACCTAATAAATACTCTTAGTACTTTAATAAACCGAGCTCTTAACTTAAATCACCTTTAAATTGGTTCAAAAATACAAAATGAAATCGTTTTTTTATCAACCCCAAAATACTTTTTCTAGCAAGATAGAGACTGAAAAATACCTAAATGGAACTCATCTTGTAAAAAAGAATCTATTCACACCAAGATCAACTTTTTTGTTATCGGATTATGGTCAATCAATAACTTTTTCTATTTTTTTTTTAAATTCAAGAACTGAAATATGAAAAAAAATAAAATTTTAAACTAAAAATAAAAATATTAAAATGAAAGGGATAAAAAAACACTTGCTTAATGTACAAAAATAAAATAAAATGAGACTAATTTTTATTTTAGCATTCAATTTAGTCTCCAAAGTTTTAATTACCACTAAACAATAAAATTAAATTTTATTTTGCTAGATTGAGCATTAACTTTAGATATAAATGTTTATTCGAGATTATGAGAACCTCGTAGCATATTAATTATCAATTTCAAATTCAAATAAATATAATATTTAATGATAAAATTAAAAAAAAATTAATAATCAAAACAAAAAACACCTTAAGAAATGAAAAAATAGCAAACACCATTTTAATCTACATTAAATTCTCTGCAAATAAAACACTAAGCAATTTTAGTTTTTTTTTTAATTTTTAATTTTTCCACAGTTAAAAATGAAAAAAAAAAGTACATATAGAATTTCTACATTTTGATAAAATTTGTTTTGTTTTGCACTATAAACATAGACATCAAACTATATAAAACGCTACTGAGAATTATAAAAATACTATAGCTACCCCAAGGCGCAGTTGATCGCTTTGCTGTTGAGGCAACACTTCAAACAGGTCCTAATGTTTTGGCTAAAATTACGTTGTTACAGTCTTGTTTGTGTGGATTCAGCAGATTTTTTCGTAAATTGATCGAGTGTTAAGACTGCTTTCTATTGCTGTCATTGCTTGTTTACTGTAGCTATTCCTGCTTGGAAAAATGTCTCAAAATTAAGATAAGTAGCTTTTCCTGCTGGTAAAATTGTCTCAAAATGAAGATAAAAGGCGACACATAACGGATAAAGGGCACCAGCTTGGTGGTCCAACGGCGAATACATGCCAGCTTTCCTCTTATGGAGAGGAGACTTGATCATCCATTCAAGTCATGGGACCTAGCTTGCTAGCTACTAATATACCAATTATATTCTAAAAAAAAAACAAAACAAATTCCCATTGGATTTTCCTTGGGAGATGAATCCAACTTTTCAGCTGAAAACCCCATTTTGTTTATTATTATTGGTAACAAAGAACTCATCATTAGTGTAAAATAATTAAAAAAAAACCCTCTCAAACCTTTTGTAAAGCAAATAACACTATTCTGCCACTACATTCAAAGAAGGTTGACCATGACCAAACTTTCCTCTTATTCAATATAATTTCCCATCACTTTAGCACTATTTTAGGATTACTATATAGTTGCAATCTTGGACTTAACTGTTGTTTAGCTGAGACGAGGAGAGAGGGAGACGGGGATGACGACGATCATATATATATATTCAAGGTTTTCATGCTAGAAGAATTGACCGTATTGATGCAGCAAATGCTTTCCCATCTCATGCATGTGGACAACATTATTTCTCGCACATATCATTTGCATGATGGAAAGATCGAGCCATTATTCGTCAGTCGGCACTAACCACAAACCCAATTCTTCAAACTTCACCATTCTCACATCATCATCATGCTGCACATTCAAATATATTTATGAGAAACTGAAAATTGCTGGTGCTGGGATTTTTTGTTTGGGATGCCTTGTTATCGTGCCCTGAAAACAATAAAGGATTAACAAATTTATGGGTTTATTGTATTTTTTTTCTTGTTAAATGGTTCATCGAAAAACAAAACAAGATTTTATATATAGAAAAAAAGTGATTTTTCTATTTCAATCTCTTAAGCAAACACTGTTATGGCCATCATGATCGCCATCACCGACCATCATCTTATTGCTAACATTATCACAACCATTATTATGATTATTAATTTGACGAACATTAACAATTGCTGTCCCTATTGCCATGGCTATGACTACATGCCATTGATGTTGTTGTAATAACCAGAATCAGCGTGGAGTTAAGACAGGGAAGAGCCAATGCTCCATGGTAAATTCATGATCATCAGCTGCATAATTACTTTTAAATATTGTATAGTATTTAGATCATCGACTTTAATTATAGCTTCGGGAAGGCAACTTTTGGAACTTTTAAACATAGATTTGTGGCATATTGGAAAGACACGATGGTTGTTTAGAAAAGCTCAACCCATCCTTAACCCATTAATGGTGCTGTCCTCTATTTGGGCGGTTTGTTGTTATATTTAAAAAATATTTATAATTTTTTTATTTTAAAATAATATTTTCTAAAATCATTTTAATATATTTTTTATATAAAATACTTTAGAAAATAACTTCAATTATTATCATCCAACTCCAATAACTTGCGTGGGTGTGTGTGTACACACACACACACACACACACATATATACAACTCCCTCCCTCCAAAAAAAGGTGTGCAAGAAAAGGCTTTTTAACCATATTTTCTCTAAAATGAATTTGGGGGCCGGATTTACCCCTAGCTTTCGGTCACTTTCTTTTCTGATGTTTGGTGAAGCGCGTTTGTATTCGCGGTAAAACATGGTTTTGATATCAACGAGAACAGTCTAAAGATAAAATAAAAATAAAATAAAAAATAAAACAAAAATAAAATAAAATTCAACAAAACGGTGCACCGCTGCCACAGGAAACCGAAAACATGGAGAAGGGTCCAGCTCCAGCCTAGTTTTGTGTTTTTCTCTTCTTTTTCACTATTGCAGTTTTGACCGCAATAAGAGCAATTTGTGGCATATGGGTTATTGCGTCGGTGTTTGGTCAGGCTTTTGTTATCATCAGGGTCAAAGTCAAATCTGGCTAGTGTGGTGACAGCTCTTACTGAACCTCTGATTACTTGATAAGCTCTCCTGTCAGGCCCTCCATTGTGATGCTCGTACAGTGGTTTACCATCACCGTCAAGATTCAGACACTTGTCTAGATCAGGGGTAATTTTCATTTCTACCACGTTTGGCCACAAGTTTTCTAACAAGAAGAAAAGATATTTGAAAAATAAAATAATTTTAACGAAAACACTATTAAAAATAGTAATTTTAATAAAAATATAATTAGAAATAGTGATTTTATGAAAGATGCAATTGAGAATAGTGATTTTGAAAAAATAATAATAAACTGCAAACCATCCCTAACTCTAACTCTGACATTAAATATAAACTCTAAACAATATTCTATTCTCAAATTATAACTCTAGGTCTAAAAAGGATACTCTAAATCCTAAAATTAATCATTAATTTTAAAAACAAATATTAATTAAAATCTTTTGATTTTTTTAGCCTCTTATTATCTTATATTTTATATTTTATATGGAATTTTTATTGAATTTCATCGTTAAATATTAAGCTAATAATAAATCTTAAATAAATAAAAATAAAAATAAAAAATCAAGATATTTTATTATATTTAATTAGAATTTCTTTATAGAGTTATTGAATAGTATTTATTTTTAGAATTTATATTAGAGATTTTAAAATATAGTTAGAGATTAATGTATTATTTAGAATCTGTATTTAGGATTTTAGAGTTAGTTTGTAATTATTTTTTTTTATCAAAGTTGTATTTCTAATCAAGGTTTTTGTTAAACTCACTATTATCAATCATGTTTTTATTAAAATTATGTTATTTTATAAATATATGTTTTCAACTTATGCTGTCTTGCCAAAAAAAAAAAAAAGCTTTTTTGTGGAAGTGTGCCACTTTTGAAAAACAAATCCAAGGTAGGGTACGGTTATTGCATGTTTTTCTTTTACATTAACTTATCCTTCAATCTTGATCCTTTGATGATTGCAGTCACTCAGGAAAGTTTGTGGCTTATGAGAATTATTTAAGTAGAAGTCTCTTATTTTAGACATTTTCCTTAATTTAAGGTTTATCTTTAATTATTTTAATTGTTTTAATCTTGCTTTTCCAGTCCATCTAGTTTTTTCATCAAATTCTACTCTTTCATGGATCATATGTTGCAATCAAAGTTATAAGCAATTTCTAATCATGTTTTTAGATTTTGACTAAAAACCGAATGTCAAATGAAAAATTAAGATGATATAATTAAAGTGGATTAATATAGAAATATGCAATATTTCAAAAACCAATTAGTATGGAAATATAGCTTCTAAGTTGGACAAATCAATTAATCAACTGGTTGTAATAATTTTTTTATTCTTTATTCTTTCTAGTTAAGATAGTTAATATCTTATATTTAGTTATTGATTAGCTAAAGTATTAGTACTTGCAAGAAATTCCTTTAATGTATTTAAGGATTCTTTGATATTTAAATAAATATATTTTTTAAAAAATATAATAATATTTTTAAAAGAGATATCCTAAAAATATAAATATGGTATAAAATTAAAGATTGTGAACTTTTTTTATAAAACTTTTATATATATTTATAACTCATAAATTTTATCCATATATATATATGTGTATATAATTGAATATTCTTGAGAGGTGCTTTTATAATTTAATCTGGTTTTACTAGTTGATTTTTAGATTTGAAATAAAATTACATGATAAGTTTCTTGAATTAAACATGCTATAAATTACTTGGGCTAAGCAGACCTGCTCTAAGACAAGGCTTTCAACTTTGCTCCCCATTGTCTGGGCCGAAAGGAAGATGTGTAGTTTTTTTTTTTTCGTGGTTTGGCTTATGACCCCGATATTAAAAGCATAGTAGAATTTACTAGAAGAATCTTATACTAGTATTCATTCTCATAAAAAGATTTTTAAAAAAGAAAATTACATTAAAGCATTTTGTATAGTTTAGTTATTTCTTCATGCACTTCTACTTTCACCCAAAAAAATTAATAAAAAAATTAAAATTATTTACAAAATTATCATTTTACTTCAATTAATGATTAAAAAACCTCCTAGCTATGTTAAAATAACAAAATTGTCACTCTTCCTCACTACGTCGAGCATAAAACTCTATCCGTCAGCCTGCCGGAATCTGGCAAATTAAACCCAAAAAGTTTGGATCATCAGCGTCCATTTACAGACCCATAGTTGCTATGTACAGCGAAAAAATAGTCGCAGTTGGCTATATAGAATGCTCTCCTTGTTACCTATGATGATTCTCTGTAGTTTCTAAAATCATGAAAAATAATGCAGTTGCGGAAGAGGGTCAAAACTGGAGTCTAGGGCAAAGATAAGTCATCATGAAAACTACAGTGGCCTATTGCCATGGAAAGAAAAGTAGTGTTTATCACCAGTACTCAGACAGTATTCGCAAAACAAATGAAAAAGAAGGCGGGGGGGCCTGGGAGTGGGGGGGGACAAATATGGAGTAATGGATTTGCCACTTGAGAAGAACAAGAATTAAAAAACTGTTATTTTATATTGTTTTTTTAGAGCTCAACATGATTTTGTTCTCCATCAAGATCTTCTTCTACACATTCTTCCACTTTTAATTCTGATGCTTCCTTGTCTTTTTGATTTCTGGTGAATTTTTTCCTGCTGGGTCTTGGTAATACCGTTCTCTACAGGTCCTCTTGTTAGATTTATTTGTCAACTAAAAAAAACATTAAAAATCAGAGATTCTATGTAGCAGGACCAAAATCAAGATAAATAACTGAAGCTTAAAAAAAAAAGATAATCATTAAAGCTTATAAAAAAAGCTTGAGATATGTGCATTGTTGCTGCAGTTTTTTATATACTTTCGTTAATAATTTTTTTTCAAAATTCTAACATATTGATATATTAAAAAAATTAAATCAACACCCGAGTTTACTAATTGTACACCGAAATATATTGTAAAAAATGAATACGCGATTTAGCTAATTGAATATATTTTATAACGACCAATTTGTATTATAAAAGAATTATTTTGATATCAAAAGCTCTGTATAACGATAATACTTGAGATATATATATATTCTCAACACCCCGTCGAAAACCTCAACCATGATATTTTAATAAATCATTGCTACCAGTTAAGCATGAAAAAAAAAAACCGAATAAATTAAAAAGAAGAAGCTGATCAGGTCACCCTTTCTTCAATTGAATTCCCTAACGGTTTCCTGTACCAGGAAAGAAAGGTTCGTTATATGGATAACAAAGGAACCGCCACATTGACGAAACCTTACAACTTCCATTTTGCACCCTTTTCTTTTTAAGCTCTCTTTCTCATCAGCATCATCTTCTTCTTCTTCTTCTTCTTTGTATCTGCACCAAAACAGAAGACCAAAAGCTCGAAAGAATGTTCAGCTGTTGCTGTTGCTGTTGTTGTTGGGTTAGGTGGCAAGTAGCTGTTGCGGATATGAATCTTTCTTTACAAGGTAATCAGTTTGGAAAGTGTTGCTGAGTTTTCAACTCTTATATCTCACTCATCTATGGATATATATAAAATATATTATAAATCACTATCACCTTCTCCTTGGCTTCACTCTTAATTTATTTTTGGATGTTCTTGCTTCATCGATCACAAATTTCCTAATTCACGGTTTCCATGTGTGACCGAACTTGAACTTTTTTTTTTCATTTGATCGAATGCGTTGGTGGGTCGTTGTTTGAAGAAAGAGACGCAGGCGTTTGAAAGTAATCTATATTTTTGCAGTTTCTTGAAATTATCAACGTTGATATTGACGTTAAAATAGGTTGCTCGAGTTTCTTGTGATGATGGTTAATGTTTGAGAAGTGATTTTCTTTTAATTATTAGGCAAATTAGATTTCTTAGTCGTGCTGTATTAGAGAGATTGTGGTGGACTACTTAATTAAGCTTTATTGAGATTTGAGAGAGGTAATGCCATACTGGGGAAGCAAGGATCCCCTAGAAGTCCTCGTCCTGATGTTGTGAAAATGAAAGATTATCAGACCAGAAGTTCAGAATGTTTGCCTGGTATTGATCCTATCCTTGGGAGGAGATTGTCGGGAGGGGATAATAATTGGAAAACTAAAGTTGCATTGCTTCATGAATTGAAAAACGAGCATGGAAATCTTGGTTCTTGTAAGGCGGTTTATGTTGGGAAAAGGCACTTGTGGTTCCGTAAGCATGTTAAGTCAATTGCTCTTATGTTTGCATTGACGGGGTCTCTTTTCTTGCTTGACTCTTTCATGGTGTCACTTTTTGATTCGATAAGTCTGCAAAATAGTTCACCCCCAATGACATCAAGCGGTGTTAAGGTACGATGCTGCTTGTTTATGGCACTGATATAACTTACACATTGCATTTTCGATAACTTTCGGATTTGCATCGTGACAGTGTTGGAAACTGTTCTTAGGAGTTGTGTTCATCATCTACAGCAGTAGATGACACCAACAACAACAACAACTGCGTTTTCGAATCAACTATTCACTTCTCTTTCTGTGGTCTATACAATTTACTAATCATTCACATTCTACAGCATACAATTATTCATTGCATTGACATTCCAATTCTGCTATTCAGCTAACGAAGTTGAGACTAGTGGATAATGTTTTAGTTCTAAGTTTGCAAATGAACTTCAGTAACATGCGACTTGTTTTCACATTTTGTCATGCAATTTTTATTTGTTCTTTTTTTTTTTTATGATTATATGTATCATATAATGGACCATGAACCCTTTTTTTTTCTTTTTCCCTTTCCGCACATTGCTTAGAAGAAAACATTTGCTAGCCTATCATTAAATCTGAAAGACTTATGAATTTTTAGTTTTTCTTTTTTGTAGATCAAGTTCTCTATGTATCATATAGGATCCAGCCGAATAATTTCTCTCTCTCTTTTTTTAATAGCAAAAAATATGCAAATTTCAATAAGTTAATAGGTTGGGTGTTCGAGACAGTTACTTAGTTAATTGGTAATTATTGTACCTAAAGGGGGATAGAACTGCATATGCTACTGAAGAGGAACGTCCAGTCCAGATGTATGGTCGGCTCCAAAAAGTGGCTTACAGTGCTCTTACAGAGGTTTGCTTCAAAAATTTTACATTTAACACATTCATGTTAGATGGGTTTTTGGTATCTAATATCATGAATCTGAAACCCCTTCTATGCTTTAGAAAGAGTTTAAGCAAGATACGTCGAATTTTTGGGAGGAACCACGGAAGGCATCTTTATGGAAACATTGTGGAGATAGAAAAGAGCAGAAAAATAAGGTAATTTAACATCTTCTGTTTTTTGTGTGTAAAAGTAATGTCTAGTGTATAATGAACGGTGATGAAAGTATAAAATCTGGGAAATTAAATGACCAGAAATATCGTGATTAAGAAAACTATTTTGTTGAGACAGGGCAACTGACAAAAACAATTGGTACATAATGGTCAGTGCATATGGAGGTCTCAATCAACAAAGAGTAGCTGTAAGTGTCTAAACCTTTCAGCTACTGCTATGGAATTAATTGGCAATTTACCACAAACAACTGAAACAATTTGTATATCTATCAGGGAGAAAGATTTCTAGTAGAAAAATAGGATAGAACAATAAATACCATGTTTTCTTACATCTTCGTAGGTATGGTCTTAGCATTAATGAGAGCACGGAGAAGTAAAGTGAATGTTAAAAAGTTAGCAGATGTCTTGTATATGAGCCAAAGATGAAGATACAGTCTCTTGTATATTTCATGTACTTAGTTGTTGGTAAAGAATAATATAAATTATATTCTGGAATCTTACCTAATAGCTTAAGTTTTTTGGTTAAAATGGTTCTTTGAAATAGTATTAAAGCTTTGATAACCAAGCAGTTACGAGTTCGAATCTCATTATCCCTATTTATTTGATAAAAATTAAGCACAAGATAGTTTCAAGCCCAAAGAAGAGAATAATATAAATCATATCCTAAAACTTCATGTAAAAGCTTAAGTTATTAGATTGAAATGGCTCTTTGACCGTTGCGACCTTTTCTTTCAGCAATTTCTAAAGAAATCATAACTCATTTAATAAGCAATCTCATTTTCAGATGGCTAACTCGCATTAGTTTCATATCCACATGAAGTTAGGTTAATATATCCAATGGATAGCTCACACTCGATCTGCATCCACATGAAGTTTGGTTCAATGAATATGATTTATGAGGATAAATAAAACGAATCTACTCAAGTATGAAAAATAAATTTGGAAGTTCCAGGAAATAGATAATACAACAAATAGCTTGGCTTTTTTATGTCTCCATTTTTTAAACAAATAAAGGTCTTTTGAATTGCAACAGCGTGGATAGGTCTTGGATTTCAGTACTCGAAAATGGAGTTATAAGTTCCTCCATAGAATTTAAATTTTTTCTTTTAGCCTTACACATATTAGAAGAGTGGACTTGTTTTTTTTCCTCTCTCTCTACAAAGGGGATGTTAGAAATTGAGAAAAGAGGACGGTAATACCAGTTAAACTCTAGCTCATTGGTAGAAGAATGGAGTTTATAGATAGTTAAAGCTTGGCATGTGTTCATGGTAGAACCGGAAAAATGACTTTGAAATTATATAAAACCTATCTTTGTGTGTGACTATAGTTTGATAAAGTACAATGTGGGACTTGCCTTTGAATTCTCTTGTGGTTAAAAGGGAACTGATGAATTATAACAATTGTTGGAGTCATCATTAAAGAGGAAATATGTCAACAAATAATCCGTAATGATCAATTATTAATATGTTGCTTTAAATCTGAGGCATTCCTTGCCATAGCTTTTGTTTTTTCCCTTCTAAATCAAATTTTGTTCTTTTCTTCTAAATCAAATTTTGAAGTCTAGATAATCCATATAGGCTTTTTACCAAATTGATTACAAGATGTAATAGCATTGAGGTTTTCCTAAAGGAATTTTTTATATTTGAAATTTGATAATCTCATTTTAATATAGTTATTATCTTACTAATGAATGCCTCATGCATCTTTCTATGTCTTCCCATGTTATCAGAATTGCCATTGTACATTTTAGTGACACAATTGTTGCTCGTGGCAGATATGCAATGCCATTGCCTTAGCATCTTCACTTAACGCAACCTTAGTCCTTGACAATTTAAAGTCTTTTGAATAAACTTATGTGTCTTCTCATTGAGAATTGTCCATCGTATAGGTAAAATTTACAAGCTAAAAAAAAATAATACAATAGAAAATAATATAGGCTGATACAAGAAATAATATAGGCTTATTTTTAGCCCTTAGAAATAGCTAACCAACAACTAGTATATCCAAATAAAGGAAAGAATAAATATGCAAAGAATATGCTAGTATTAAATGTGTAGGTATAGGTATTTCTTTTGACATCCCCCCTCAAATTAATGTTGGTAAATGGACAAGCATCAATTTGCTAATAAGAAAATGATGGCGCTGACGGGGCATGAATTTGATGACGGGGCATGAATTTGATAAAGATATCTATAATCTGCAGAGTAGTGGAGATATATGGAAAGGTGATAATCTGATTGAGTGACAGTTAACCTCAATGTACTTGGTGTGTTCATGTGCAAGAAGATGAATATAACAGACATAACCAAAGGTAAAAAGGTTGGAATAAGTTGGAGAATGACCAAATAACCTGATGAAAAGAGTGTCGCAGTTCAATGTGGGGGAAGACAATTTGTTGATGAGGTGGATAGCAGTGAAGAGAGCTTCACATAAAAAACGAGAAGTGTAAATGACTCTAATAGAAGAGTACAAACAACATCAAGAAGATGATGATTCTTTCTTTCAACCACCCTATTTTGTTAAGATGTTGAAGTGCAAGACCGTTGAGAAATGATGTCATGATACTGTAAGAAGTCCTGAAACAAATGAGACATATACTTACCCCTATTGTCAGAACGAAGGATTTTGATTTGGGCTGAAAATTAGGTCTAGATATGTATACGAGAAATCTTAAAAACAGAAAATATTGTCTTTAAAATGAAGGAAATAAATCCATATGAAATGGCTATGTATCAAATCGAAAAGTTGGATTATGTGTGGTGTGTGAATAGAAAATAGCAGAGTTTTACTTTTGCCAAGCTTGCAAGAATTGAAATCAAACTAAACAGTACTAAGAGATGGTGAATCTTTATTTCTAAAGAAACCAAATTTCAATAAATCATGAAGAACATTAGAGTTTGGATGTCTGCGATATTTATGCCATGCTCGGTAATCAACATAAGCAGAATTACAAGTGACAAAGGGCAAAGAAAAAGGTGACAAAAGAAATTGAAGAGGACAAAGATGTCCCACTTTAGGCCCCCTCGCGATCATCCTCCTTAACTGTTGACCCTACATAACATAACCAATTTTGAAAAATTCTAGTTTATAATCATTTTCAACCAATTGGCCGATAGATACAAGATTGGTAGTAAGACCATGTGATATAAAAACATCAGTGAAAGAGGGAAAAAATCACTAGTGGCCGTGATAAGTAAATGACTGCCATCAGTAGTATGAATTTTGAGATTTCCAAAATTTTCATTAACATTAGTAAGAGAAGCATCATTGTTTGTCACATGATTTGAAGTCGTTGAATCAAAATACCAAGAAGATGATGTAGAAAGATTTTTTCCTGAGAGTCCCAAAGCTGAAAATGCAGAAATGATCATTTGTTGAATCATGGTAGGAGTCACGGATTGGATAGGAGGAGGAGCACGTTGTGCTAGAGGTGAAGAGCCAACTGAGACAATATATGTTGTCTCTGTTTTCTTAGAAGGTCAAGTAAGGCATTCTTTGATGATATGACCATCTTTTTTGCAGTAGTTGCAGAATTCTCGAGGATAATTTATAGCATAATGGCCAAATCTCTTACAATAAAAACATTGAATAGTGCTCATATCCCTGCCTTTTGGTTTACTTTACGCTGCATAGGCCATAAAAATAAATGTAGATTGTCATTATTCCATGGTAGTTTGAGTGAGAAGGTATTGTTCTTCGTGAAGGAAGTCACTGAGGCATGCATCCAAGGAGGGAACAAATTCTTGGTTCATTAGGGTGGATCTAGTGCCTTCAAATTTAGATCTCAGTTTCATTATAAAATAATCCCGTTGAGTAGTTTCATGAACAGATTGAATAGAGCTAAGACTTTTAGATGATAAGCCAGCATAAACTATATCAGTATATTTAGTCCAAAGATTAGTGAATCTAGAGTAAAAATTAGAGATGGAAAGATTATCTTATTAAAGAGTGCTTAATTCATGTTCAAGCTGAAACCGACGAGCAGTGTTTTGTTGGCTATAGATTTTCTTCAGGTAAGTCCACATTTAAGCTGCAATATGAGAGGATCGAAGATTCAAGATGATGTTAGGTTAGACAAATTCTAAGATCCAAGCCATAACTTGAGCGTCCTTGACTTTCCACTTGACGTATTGGTTTATATCTTTGATTTTGTTAGGAGCTGGGTTACTTTCATCAACATGTCCCCACAGCTCCTTACATTTGAAAAAAATCCTGAAATGAAAAGCTCAAGCAGAGTAGTTCTTGCCATAGAAATGAATTATAGAAACATCAAACTTATCTGAAGACATAAGGTCAATAGAACTTTGATCAAGAATAACCAAGACTAAAAAACTTGATAGCAAAAAATAATTTAGAGTTATAGCTCTAATACCATGACAGTTTAAAGTCTTTTGAATAAAATTATGTGTCTTCTCATTGAGAATTGCCTATTATATAAGTAGAATTTACAAGCTAAAGAAAGAAATAATACAACAGAAAATAATACAGGTTGATATAGAAAATAATATAGGTTGTTCTTAAACCCTTAGAAACAGTTAACCTACCACTAGTATATCCCAATAAAGGAAAGAATAAATAGTCAAAGAATTTGCTGGAATTAAATATGTAGTTATAGGTATTTCCTTTGATAGTTCTTCCCAAATTTATTTACAGCAATGTATGGAAGGATCCAAGGTATGATATTATATATACAAATTGCTTCCTCTAATCTATATTCTTGTCTACTTTCCATATCTGAATTTGGTCATTGCTCATATAACCTGGTTACAAAATAATTTTTAGAGTGTGTTTGGTATTGTGGTAGTTTTTGTGATTGTGGTTTGAAAAAAATTATTTTATAAAAAATGCTTTTAGTTGAAGTTGATTTGGTATTTATGTATGTTTGGTTAAAAATGTAGTTAAAATTGAGGTTAAATAAAAAATAGAACTGCGATCAAATTCTGCAAATACTATGTTATCAAGCGATCTCTGTCTAATTTATGTAGTGTCATTAAATAATGTTAAACACTAGTTTTTCAAATAAAATACAATAAAAAATAATATTTATTTTTTATTTTATTGGGTCGGACCTGATTCAATATATGTTGAGCTTTGAACTAGATCCGATCCAGCTGGAACTGGTCCGACTGGAACAGTAAAGCCGACTACATTGTTCATTGCATAACATGTTATACTGTCTATGCTAATTACACTATTTATTACTTACTTTTATTTCCCTTGTATTTCATATACAAAATGGGATCCATGAATAATAATAAAAAAAAAATTACTATACAAGTTACATCTATATTTTAAATAAAATATAAACACAACCTTTTATCGCTGCGTTAGTCTATTGGTTGTTTCCTGTTTTCTTCATGAACCGCTGGCTTATGTTATTTTTGAATGGGGGGAGTGAAGCTGTTGTTCAATGGTATTTAAATAAATCTATAGCACTATCTTTTTCATGAGATGATCATGGGAATTCAGTATTACTCCGCAGAAAACTCACCTCTTTCATTTTATGGAAATGCAGCCAATTCGGTGACATCTATCAAGAGGAGTATTTTATGAATATCATGAAGGATGAAGTGAATATCGTAAAGGAGCTTCCTTCTCATTTGAAATCATTAGTTATTGAAGCAATCGGTAGCCTAGTGTGTGGTCTTCTTGGTTTCTACGTGCTTAATATAAGGGCAGTGCTATTTCACAGCATTACATTATCTCCTTTCATCTTGCTTTTGTTAGATTACTGATGCGGACATTGTGAAGGAGGCAACGCCCATCGATTACCTTACAAAAACAAAACTCTTCCTCTTCTGCCGCAAAATGGAGTTGTTCACTTTCTTGGATTTGGTAAGTGGCTTGGATTTGATCCGTTGCCTTCGAAACTTCAGGTAAAGGACATTGCTTGGAGGTTCAAATATTACATATACAGTTACTGGACAGATATTAAACGCGGAGAAGCTCAACGTTAACAAGAATCTCTTCGCAATGTCTTCGATGCTATTGTAAGTGTTCCAAGATACCTTTCCCCTTCTAGGCAAGGGTTTCTCCGAAGTGTGACAATTGAACTTGACTGAAGCAACTATCCCTTCGCACCCCAAAACCAGAAATAACTATGTAATATAAACAGTGATTTCTTTATGAAGTATCCAACTAATACTGAATTAACGAAAGAATGTCCAAACAAAGCATGGCACTTCGTAGTGAATCGAAATCCTCTGTCCTTTTGCCATTGGCAAAAATATGAAAAGAAAAATAATTGTTGGATATAACTGGGCTTTTCTTCTGAAGCATGTTGCATAGTTATCACCTATCCATAGCCATCGAAAATACATTACATTAACAACTGAAGGAAGCCTGAGGCATTTTATGGTACAAAACATCATGAATGAGAATGATATCTGGAGTTCACAGATAAATTCTGCAATCACTCAAAACATGACAGATAGTTATCAGTATCTTAACTAACTTTCTATGAGAGCATTCATTTATTCAATTTTTGTGAAAGCAATCATAACTTAGTTTATTTGAAAGCAACATCATTTATAGTTTTATAATTGCATTCATATGAAAGAAGCATCATTTATAGGTTTATTTGTGCCTTCGTGATATGAAATATTCTCCAGAAATTAAGGTGCAAATGTAACTTCCATGCATCGAAGTTCGTGCCAAAAAATCCAAGAAGCTGGTTCATTGTTGATCAGTAGGATAAGGAAGTATGACACTGCACAGACTACATTGGACAAACAACTTGTCGGAGAGTTTCTGACTGGCAGTCCCTCAAATAAACATGATTCAGCTAGAGGCTCTTCTAAGTATCTTGCTTTGCACCTGAGGTTTGAAGTGGATATGATTGCCTACTTCTTGTATGATTTTGGAGGGAGGGAAAAGGAGAGAAGGGAACTCCAAGCCTACAGAGAAAGCCATTTCCCTATGCTTATGGAGCGCTTGAAACACTCCATGTACGTATGAATTGCTTCAACTTTATAATTTATATGCACTCTAAGAGATGATCTTAATATGGAATCTCTCTCTCTTTCATATCACTGATGTTTTCGGGCCTATCTCTTCATCGGAGTTGAGAAGCTTAGGGAGATGTCTGTTAACACCCGAAGAAGCTGCACCTATGCTTGCTGGTCTTGGATTCAAGAGTGGAACTTACATTTATCTTGCTAGTTCTCATATTTTTTGGGGGAAATTTAGGATGCATTCATTCACTAACCTCTATCCTAACTTAGTCACAAAGGAAACTCTGCTGACACGCAGTGAGCTTGCACCTTTTAGGAATTTCTCTTCGCGGGTAATCAACCATTCTTTGGGCATGTTCAACTTGAAAATAGTTGGCAAATTCCAGCATAAAGGTGCCCAGAATGCATGTGTAAAACATACTAGCATGTTCTCAGGTGCACAATTTTTTCTACCTTCTATTGTTTTGGAATTGATTTGCATCGGCCTAGAGTGACATCTGCAGGCATCACAATCAAGGCTTCGCTCTTCATTTGATGATCATGCCATCAGGAATGAAAATGGCAATGCTGATAGCCTGATGCATCATCCGTTTGTTTAATTGTTTATATAACAGTTGGTTGTATCTGTAAATTTTTTTCCTTTTGTTCTAATTCCTTTAATTCTTTCCATTTGTATATAAGACACATGCTCCATTCAATAATATCTTCCCACTAAATGTTCCTAATATTAATACTATGCAATGCTGATAGCCTGATGCATCATCCGTTCTTTCCTCCCTCCTTTTGCCACATGATTCAACCCCCCCCCCCCCACTGGTCCTCATGAGCCCAATACTTTTGAGAAAAAACGATCAACGCAAAGAACAAATGAAATGCCAGCAACTCTGCGAGCATGATCCCACGTGACTCGAACACTCTTTACTGTTCATGAATGCAGGTTTTCTAGCAACTGATAAGAGAAGGCAGTGGAGGAGTCCTTTCAAAACAAAATTTGGTTGATTGAATGTTAGAATAGAAATCCATCAGAGTGAAAAGTCTAGTTGTGAGATGTGAGAACATCGTGTGCTTGGGCTGGCGACTTTGTTTGACTTTTCTTGATCATTTTCTATATGGACTTGTGCTAGTCTCTACGATATACGTTGTGAGAGAAGCATGGTAAATGTTCCTCTTTTCAACTTAAACGCACCAGGAAGAGATTTTTTTTATTTAAACGCACCAGATTTTTTTTTACTTCTGGGGCAGAATATTGGAGTGGCAATTGAACTGGAATTCTTCAGAGATAAAAAGAGAGTTCTTCAGAGATTCGAATATTTAATTTCTCCAAAAATCACACCGTTAATTTGGTAATAAATTAGTTTTGTTGTAATAAACTGACCAACCCAAGTCATAACAAAATCAATGAAAATGAGAGAGGAGAAAGCAGGAAGGAGTCATTCCCTGCAAGCAAAACACATGGATCTTTTGTTTCACTCTTCTTAACTATAGTTGTAATACCCGGTCCCCACATATATTCCTGATCTGGAAATGATGTTTTTCCTCTATCATCTTTCTTTGGAATTGAAGTTAGTTCAAGATGGAGGGAAGAAACGATTAAGGTTGAAAGGAAGGGTGTAGAATTCTTCATTCCTGCTGTCCCCTTTGAATGTCCGAAACTTGACCCACCATGGCATTCCTCTATCTCTAGCACTGTCCTTGTAGTCAAGTGTGTTGTCTAAGAAAACAGCGACTATCAGTGCAACAGTTGGGGATGAGAAGAAGATAGTGTTGAGGAAATCGTTGAACTGCACATAAAAAAAAAACAAAATAATCAATTGCCCTGCGCAATTGTAAAGGAATGCAGCAATGAATAGACTGCGCACTATTAAGAACGCAGAATCATCAGCTTTAACTTGTCATGAAGAGTACACATTCCATATATTACTAGATCTGATGTGAGCCGTTTTCATAGTGGATGGTAGAAATTTACCCATCCAGCTCTGGTATGAGCAGGACCATGATAGGCCTTGGAAGTGTATTCTCTGAAGTATTCAGGGACAGACAAACCAAGAAAGAAGGCAACGCCAGTGATGAAAAGGTTTCTCATTGAGTTCATGTTTGTGAATTGCAAAAATGACAACCCCACGGAAGCTGCAAGCCAAAAATGTTGCAAATATCAGTTACAAGTGATAAGAACTTGGTAGAATCATGACGATCTCAAAAGAGAAGCAACCCATTACTCACCAACCAACCCAAACAACACGCAATAGACAGCACCAAAAATAGGGAAGGGTATTGATGCAAATAAAGCTCCAAATTTTCCTGCCAGAAGGTGGAAGATCAATTATACAGACGAGTTACTTTTTATAAATAAGCATATAATTGGCCGAATCTCTCACCTAAAATAGAGAAGAATATCATAAAACCAGCTGAGATTTGAATAACCCTGCGGCTTCCGACACGAGTGCTTCCAAGCAACCCGATGTTTTCTCTGTTGTTTTTCTTAAATATTAGTCCCGTTGCATAGAAATGAGAACTTCAAGAGAGACGAACCTATGCTACTTACACAGACACTGTCGAGCCAGTCAATGTTCCAAATAGTCCGTCCAATAAGATCCCAATGCCCTGCCAGCCAATACCACGGCTAAGAACATGAGCTGGAGGTGGGGTGGCACTTGCTAGGCGTGACGCAGCTTTGTATGCTCCAGTTGACTGTCAAAGAAGTCATTAGTCTTGCTTTCACTAACAGAGCAAGATTGACTAAGTTTGTACCATTACCTCAATCAATGATACAAAAACAGCAGCCATCATTCCGAAACAATGACCGGCATCAAAGGTGGGCGCACCCCATTGAAGAGGATATGGGATCTTTATCCTGAATTTGAAAAAAAAAAGAAAGACCTTTAGTATCAAAAACAGGTTGTAACAATAATCAGAATCACAGTAATCAGATTAATAATGTCAAGAAATTTTCTGAGTCTTTGAATAGTTTGTTCTCATATCAAATTGTTTTGAATCACATTTTGAAATTGGCATGCACTCGCATATGTTTTTTTTCCTATACATGCACATATCTAACTCTGTGGCAACAGGGATTCCAGACATGTAGAAACTTATTATATATCCTCCGGTGCAAATAAGAAATGTGAAAATATTTATAATCCAAACACAGAAAAAAGCGAGTTACCAACCATGGAGCAGAAGAAATGAGGTAGGCTTTATCAGTTCGACAGTTAATTTGGGTGATTTCTGGACGATGTTTGTATGCACCACTGGCTGTCAGGAGGTGTGCATATGCCCATATCACTGTGATTGATATAAGGAGAGCAAACCGCTCAAGTATTGGCAGTTGTTTTGTCTGGAAACCTTTCAAGTACTGCACCGTGTACAGCAAAATAAAACCACATAAAAATTAGAAAGACACCCTTTTTTTTCCAAATCATTGAACTAGTTCCTGGAAAAATGCAAAAGGTACTAAAATTTTCGTCTCTTTAATCTTAATATTGCATATACAGAACCAAGAGGGACTGAGTTTTAAATCCATATGATGTGTATTGTTCTGTGAAGTGAAAAAGTTCAAACTCTAACAGAAGTATTAAGGATTAGGTGTAAAACCTGGGAGCAGGTTATAAACAGTATAAGCATGGGGATGCCAATTTCTACACACCGTCCAGTCTGCAACAGATTCATCAAAAAAAGAAGCAACAGTCAGAAAAACGAAGATGTCGAACGGTGGCAATAAAATCCTGCAAAAAGAAAAAAATGCCAGTGAAATTGTCACTTTACCACAGGGAAGCCTCTATCAAACAGACCAAAACCTACTAATGCAATGACTGGAACCATTCCAATTGGACTGAAGAACCTGAAAGGAAAATAAGATCAATAAATCAGCAACATAACAAGTAATGCTAAAATTTGTTTTCATGATCAGTAATAGTACCTGGAACAAATGGCCCATAGCTGACTGTATCCTAGAATTATCTGTATACTTGATGACACTATCAGAGCACCTTGGACTGCTCTCATTGTGCTAAGAAATCTCTAGACAAATACAAAATACAATTCTTCCATTAGTTTTTGATCTGATTATAACATGACAAATCATCAAAACGAGTATTTGGAATAACTCAATTGTCAATCCAACACTTTGTTCATTTTTTCCCCTCCAAACTATTGTCAACACACACCAACACTTCATGGATTCCATTCATTCGCTCTATAATTACTAGTACTATCACATTAACAATTATATCACTTATTATTATTATTATTATTATTACATTTTGGATACAGAATTGAAGTCACCCGTTTTATTTGATTTGACTTGGATTCGGAGAATTTAGATACAGCACAGCCTTGTAAATAGTGAAGCCAATTAATGAGTGGGTCACACAAAGTTGACGAAAGGGACCTCTTGATCCTTCTGGGTTCTCACGATGGACTTTTAACTGTAAAGTGAAAGATTTTCTGCTATATTCAGAACTGTAAAAGAAGAAAAGAAAAACGAGACTAACCAAATGGTCATCAGGAATGCTTGTCAAAGATGGGTCATGAATTATTGACACAATGGGGACCATGAAGGCATAAGACCCTCCAATTACGGTCGGTAAACGCGTCCCAAACAGTGTTTGTAGAAGTGTGTTGATCCCTTCAACAAAAAGCAGAGTCTGCACCACCCTCACTTTATCACCCTGAAACACACCGTATCAGCCCAAAACGAAAACAAATAAATAGATAAATAAAGATCCTCTTTCACAGGTCTAATTGATCTACTTGAAGTTAAAAACAAATGGTAGGTTCTTTCAGGTCATATGCCCAATGTACCAATTTTTAAAGCAATGGATAAATAGAAATCGGAAGAAGGTGATAGTAAAAATCGACTCACATGATTACCACCCATCAAAGGAACAAGAAATGAAGGGATCATAACAGCAGTTCCTAAAGCCAAGATATAATGCTGAAAACCCAAAGCTATAGACTCTCCTGCTTCCACAAACACCAAGTTAGAAAAGAAGAGACTAAAACAAGCTAAAAAGACTTGATATTCAAAAAAAAAAACATACCCCAAGATGGGTTAGAATCGATACAGTACTCTAAGCCTTGAAGTTGGTCCATTGGAGGGTGACTTATCTCTTCTGGCTTTGGATCAGCTGCCATTGTTTATAATCCCCTCAAAACCACCCTTGTTTTTACTCCTTAAGCTCAAAACTCAAAAAGAGTATCCACTAAATGAATCAAAGAATCGATAGATAAGCTAGGGAGAAAGAAAGGAACACCCTCAAGTACTGATGATCTCAAGAGAGTCCTAGCCAGTTAAGAGCACAGGGAAACAAAGGAATGCAGTTTGATTCACTGGATGAGAATGAAAAAAGAAAGAAAGAAAGACAAAAGCAAAAAAGGGTTAAAGAGAGAGAGAGATGGAAAGGCAAGCAAGAAAGAAAGAAATAGAGAGAGTACAAATTGAGAGAGAGAGCTTGCACTTGCCGCGCACTAAACTTGCATTTCTTTCTCTCTACAGGGTTTATGCCTATCTATATTTATGTGTCTTTTTTTTCTTTTTCAGCAAAACCAATAGTTAACGTTAACTTTTTCGACATTCCCTAAACTGCCCTTCAAGTAACTCTCTCAAACTGAATATGACCGTTGCCTGACTGCCTCCCTGTTCCTCCTCCATAATAAATTTATTCAACTTCTTTAATAGCAGAGTAGCTGTAGACTGTAGTGCCTGCACATTTACTTATTACCATGCAATGAAGACATAAACACAAGCACGCAGCCTCCTCTGCCCACGTGTAACTGTAACTCAGAATGTTTCTATTTTTATTTTTTTTTACTTTATTATGCATGTAACAATTTATATCTTATATCATATCGTATAGTTTAATCTATTTTATATCAATTAAATATATAAATAGTATTTTTTTCAATACATGAAAAGTAAAGTTAAGAAATTATTAATAATAATGACAGTTTTGAAATCCAGCTTGACCCGACGGGTTGATTCAAGATCTGGTCGACCAGGAATAAGAATTGGGCTGGATTGAATAAAAAATAAAAAATAAAATTTAGTATGATTAGACAAGATCCGGTTAAGAACCGGTTGCAAACCCGTTGATTTTTTATTTTTTTATTTTTTATTATAATAATATTGTTTTTATTTTTTTTTAAAAAAAAATTAACCCAACTGATCTAATGATCCGATCAAAACTTCAAATCTATATCTTAGATCAAACGGGTACCAGATTAAGTCTTAAACCTGTGATATAATTCTCAACATGGTTAGTGTTAAGATAGAGAGGTAAAAAGCCAAACCTTTTTTAATTTTTCCTTAATTTTTGTTTTGGATATGATTAATTAAATATTAACATGGTTATATGGGAAAAAAGCAGGCATGGCCAGTGCCCATCTTATGTTTACTGAAAAGATCAGGGACTGCATGTGTATGCATGGCTTTATAGCTATATTTATAATGGAATCTAAAAGACAGCTTTTTCATAAGAGCATTGCATGTTTTCCTGCTTTATAGAATTTGTTTTATTGGGGGAAATAAAATGTATTTCAAGAAACAGAAATTAACTAGTTATTCCTCTACAGATACGAACAACAGCAGCAGTAATTTCAGCAAATGTCAATAGAAAGCAGATGCTTTGACGACCACATGTTTGACGGTTGTTGGGTGTTCTTATTTATGTGTTTTTGTCTAAAAATATTACAAAATTGGGGAAATTCTCTAGTAATGTCATTTTCTTTTCTTTTCCCAATTGCAGCGCCGAAATTCATGCTCTAACACCTCAAACGTTGCACCGTACAATTTGTAGAGCTGGTGTGCTTGTGAGGTTTTACCCTTTCTTTTTAATGTATTGTTATTAAAATTAAAAAAAAAATATTGTATTTTTAAATATTTTTTTATATAATAACTATCATAATCGCAAAGAAACATACTCATAATTATTTAAGAGTTGTTTTTTCATTTGGTTTTTTTCATAAATAGAGAATTGTTTTTTTCCATGCTGGTTTCTCTTTGGTTTTTTGCCACTAGCATCTATTAATAAATTCCTTGATTATTATTAATAAGTAAATAAATAAATATCACTCTCCACCCATTTTCATCATCTCCGTAATGTCAATTATAGGCAAAATCACACTAATCTAAACTGAATAATTTAATTCCAAATTTAGAAGGTTAATTAGTTGTATTAGTGAGATTCCACGTTTTTCTACAAGTATATGTTACTTATATTATTTTATGTTAACATAATGAGATTTTCTCATGTTAAAAAAAAAAAGATTGTTGGTACGTTGTTGAATTCTTTTTTTTTTTTCAGTGAGAATAAAAATAAAAATTCATAACTTAATCCTTGTTGTTTATGAAAACTAATTAATTGATTTCTATAGTATAAAAAACAATTAGATAGTCCCTTGACTAGTTTTAATCAGTTTCTTTTCTTTTCCTTTTCCTTTTAATTTTTATTAAAAAAATAAATAGCATAATATTTATTAATGAACTTAAGATATATTAAAGAATTTAAAAGTATAAAAATTGAACATGCAATTTTGAAGCCACGAGGACTAAATAATCCATTTTTCTAAACTATAGGGATGAAGTTGCAATAGCAAGAAAAATATCAAACAGTGGCCGCTAAAGGAGACTATTTCTGTCCACTTTTACCCGTGAGATAAAATATGAGAAAATCATTATTTATTTTTTCTCAAGATTTGTTTTCTTGTGGGGAATTCTTTCACATGAAACGGTTAAAAGTAGCGGTTTATAATAATAATAATAATAATAATAATAATAAATAGGGGCTGAGCAGGAGGACCCAACGTGCGAAGGAACAGAAACAGTGTACGAATCTCTAACGTCTCTATTTCCATGCAAAGACAAACAAATAGCTTAGATATCAGAGCTCGCCTTTATAGCTTCATTTTCACTTTTTCACTGCTCTCTGCCATTTCGCTTCAGCATGATATGATATGTTTGTCCAACTTACAAACAAAGAAATGTTTCCCTTTGCTTATAAAAAAAAATATTTATAAAATTTTTTAATTTTTAATTTTTTTAATTTTATATAGTTTCTACACTAATATTAAAAATAAATCTTAAAATATTTAAAAATAATTTAAAAAATAATTATTTAGTAAAAATTTATCTTTTCCATTGTCTAGCCTAACTTGAAGATAGCCCGATTACCAAAAATATTTTAAAAAAAATTTAAATTTTTTTATTTTTTTTACTTTAATTTAATATGTTATTGATGTTTTTAAATTATTTTGATGCACTAATATCAAAAATAATTTTTTAAAAATAAAAAATATTATTTAATATATTTATAAATAAAAAATATTTTAAAAAATAACCACAACTATACTCCTAAATAGTCTTAAAAAAATACAACGAAAGAAACAAAATCCATATTTGCATAACCAACAACTCTTTAACTAACTTAAAAAAAATTATTTATCCAATATTAACCTAGCTGTAAGTTTGGACTGATTTAGGTCAAACAAATATATTAACTAAATTTTTTTAATTATTTAAAAAAAAATTAGCTTAAAACTCAAACTAATTTAATTAATTTAGGTTAAAGATCATATATTTTTTATATCAATTCATTAACTCAGGTTTAATAAATCAAGGAAAATATATTTACAGGAGTCTCCTTCAAGTCTTTTGTAATTTTTATTAGAAGAGCATTATTATTTTAGAAGTGATTGAAAGAATATTTGTTATTGTTTTTTATTTAGAAATATATTAAAATAATTTTTTTATTTTTTAAATTTATTTTTAACATTAATAAATTAAAATAATTAAAAAATATCAAGGAAAAATTAATATAAAAAAATTAAAAAATATATTTTTTTTAAATTTAAACACAAAAACAAATAAAATATTCATTTTAATTAATCACTTCAGCAGCTAGTTTGCAGACTTTGTGTACGTTTTTGACAGTTTGAGCTCCATGTTTCACGCTAGACAATTGCAAGTAATGTTAGATTATTATTATTATTATAAATTGCTTGGTCGCAATTCTCGTCTCTGCAATGTGGTGTTTTGTTTTTTCACTGACATTTCCTTAATTGCCCCGCATCTTACATGGTCATCATTAGTCAAATAAAATTTGTACTATTTACCAATATGTTTCGAATTTGAATGGGAATGGACCGCCAATAACGAAAATTTCGTGTTACCAAATACCTACAACTTTTTTTTTTTTTTTGTATGAAGAAGAACATTGTGAAAAAGAAAAAAAAAAGATTTCACATTGATTGGATTGCTTACTTAGGAGTTTAAGATTACTTATATAATCTTTAATTCACGTCCATGTAAAAGGTAAGATAACCAATGTGTTTTTATCTATTAGTTTTGGATAACCAAGAAAAAAGATTTAGAATCAATTAATTACTACAAAAACTACTAGATTCTCTTAATTTTATGGGTTATGTATTTACTATGATGATAATATAATCAATTTCTAAAAAAATGTGACTATAAGGTATATTATCATTTAGTATATATATATATTGTTATAATTATTGATGGTGAGTAGTTCAGATTTGACAAGGAGATAAATATGTATGCATTTAAAAACTTAATTTGATACTCAATTTATATTCAACAAGTTATAATGAAATTGTCATTATTAAAGAAAAAGCAAAAGAAATATAAGAAAGATTTGTTGGAAATTTATTTTAAATAAATAAATTATAAGTGAATGAGAAATTAATCTAAAAGAAACATCAATTTTCTAAAAAACAAATCTCAGTATTTTTTAGATTTAATTCTAGATTTATGATGGCTAATTAATAATTGATAATGGTGAGAATTAATTCTTAACAATTCTTCAACCTTTTAACTTTTACAAAGAGAGAGTGAAGAAACTTGAATTTTTTAGTTTCTTTCACTCTTTTTTACCTCATTTTCAATGTTTTTTATTGTTTTTTATGTTTTGGTTTTCTTCTCAAATCTAGAGTTTAAATTCATATTGTCATGAGATATTTGAGTTTCGTATTCTATAATTCAAAAATATTATTTAAAAGTGCATCTAAATCAAGGTAGTGTTATTAAAATATTAAGAGACATATTGCAAACATCATAGTTTTCACAGGTGACAAGCTTTAAAGATAAATAATTTATCATTAACAACAATAAAAGTTTTATTACTTTAAAGTACTTTAACAAATAAACATTCTTTTTTATTTTAATTTAAACATATATATTTTTATTATTAATATGTATGCTAGTACTTTAAATTAATATCAATTATAAGTTTGGATATATGTTTAGTATGCATACTAAATTTATATTTATTGCCATAATACGTTTGTCGTGAATTATTATTTTGCTTATTTATAAATTTAAACTTTTTTGAACTCTAAGTTTTCCTTGAAAATATTATTATATTCAGTATATTTTATTATAATAAACTAAATATCTCTACTCACTAGTCTAATATATACATATTTAAAATTTCATATTAGCTATGGCTAGCATGCCCATTTATATGAGTTTTTTTAATTAAGAAAAACACATGGATCTCACTAGCATGCCCATTTGTATAGGGTTTTTTTAGAGGGCTAGTTTTGATGGGCTACTCATGCCTACATGTTTGGTATATTATTATTTTTTTATTTTTTTATTTAAATATTTTTTAAATAATTAATTTAAAATATTATAAATATATTAAGTTCTTAAATTGATTAAGAATATATTTTATATATTATTTTATTAAATACTATTTATTTTTTTCAAATAAAATTATAGCTATGTTTTTGTAATATTAGCAAGCTTTTTTCTTATAGCCCGTCATTATTATTTTAAAATGTTATCTAGTTGCTTTTCTAATATCTTATATTTTATTAACATATAATTAAATAAAAATTATTTCAAAAAAATAATGTTATTAAGGCAATTGAATCCTTGATCTGAATTATAAAATTAACAAGCTAGCTCTAGTTACTTTGAATCGAATTTATCACCTTGATATTTGAAAAAACATTGACGCATCAAATTCTAGATTCATAATCAATTTTTTTTTCTTGCAAATAAAAAAGATATTAACAATACCTACAAATTATTATTTTTTTATATTAAAAAAATTAGTTCAACTTATAATGAAACACGAGTGATTTAGTTAATGTAACACTAGATATTTCCCTATGTTGTGTTGCAATGAAACCAAAATAAATTTTAAATGTAAAAAAATAATGCCAGGATCAAGGAAAATTCTTTGACAATATTATTAAATTCAACTCAACGAATTAAACCTAAAACCTTCTTGCTATAATCTTTGCCTAACTTAAATTTCAAATTAAATTATATAGAAGTTGTTCGGACGTTACCTGGTCAACTTAATGGGTTAAAAAACATCATATAACTATTAAAAACATAGTTCAACTTTAAAAATACTTTTAAGATGATATTATTTTTAAAAAAAATATTGAGACGATGACATGTTGAATTAACTCAAATTAACTTAGATTAATCTATCATATATGGATCATGAACTTTATAGAGTTTAATAACTTTATTTTTTAAAACTATTTTTATTTAATTATATTATAAAAATAAATAAATATTTGCAAAATTGAGCACCTTCTCAATATCATGATGTTTTTCTAAAATCACAATAACCTCATAAAAAGTGAATCGAAATAAGCCATGAAGATTAATTCTTAATAATTATGTTTATTTTTGAATAATTATTTATTTAATAATATGATTAAAAAATAGGTGCTTAAAAAACCAAGCATCAACCCAATATGGGTGTGTATTTCTAAGTTCATAATAATTTCATTGAAAGCAAATTGAAATAAATCATGAAACCCGATTCATGATAATTATGTTTTTTAACCAATTTTTATTTAAAAATATGATAGATTGTTTTTTATTTAATAATATGATAGAAAAAAACAAAAAATTATAAAATTAAACATCAACCTAATGCCAAGATGTTTTTTCGAGCCATGATAACCTCGCATAAAGAAAAGTGAAATAAATAACAAAATTCAATTTTCAATAAATTTAATGTTGAAATATAAAATAAAAAAATAAAAAAATCACAAAGAAAAGAGAAAAAAAATATTATTATTCCAATGAATAATAACGTGTGAGGAAGGGAATAGATTGATTTTCCCTTCTCAATTAGTTCTTGTTAATGATGTTATATGTAAGTTGAATCAATTTTTTTAATTCAAGAAAAAAATATTTAAGCGTTGCTAATATTTTTTCTAGTTGAAAAAAAAATTAAACCGTGTAGAGATTAACTTGATATAACTCGGTTGATTTGGTGGGTTTAGAGGCAACAATGATGACCAATAAAAGGCATAATTTGACTCAAAATAAATATTTAAGATGAGACTTTTAATAAATATTAAGATAAAAATATATTGGTTCGATTCGTATCAATCTGAATTAACCTCTTAATTTTTATGCGAGGTTCTAAGACTATAATATTCTGATAGAAAGTAAGTCAAAACAAATTATAAAATTTAATTTATAATAAATCTAATGTTGAAGAATAAATTAAAAAATTAATTAAAAAACAAAAAATAACTCGAGTTGACCAACTAAAAAAATTTAAAATTTAATTTTTAATAATCATAATGTTTAAGAAAATAACTAAAATTAAAAACAAAAGATAAATAAAGAAAAAAAAGTAAAAGAAGGGGGAAAAAATTACAATATGTGTATAGTGTTTTGTAAAGAGAGGTGTAATCGCCCTTTTTAGTTTTTGTATTAAATAATAATATTCATATATGGATTCATCCAAGGAATTCCAGAAATGTATCGTATGCAATGATAAAAATTCTGTTTATTTTTGTATTTTAAAAATATTTTTTTATTTTAAATTAATATTTTTAAATTATTTTAACATGTTTATATTAAAAATAATTTTTTTAAAATAAAAAAAAATATTATTTTAATATATTTTTAAATAAAAATTATTTTAAAAAATAACTATAACCACACTTTCAAGTAACTCTAAACAAATATTAACCAACTCTAAACAAATATTAACCAAAGAATGCTCGGCCGGTTAGCAAATGGACGTGGGAAAATTGCTAACATTAGATAACATGGACTAATCCTCCATAACCATTTTTGAAGTGAAAAATCTCCCTAGCAAGCTTGGCATAACTCCAGGAAAATACAATTAATAACCTGAATTATACCCACCATGAGCATTTTCAAAGTGAAAATTGCAGTGGCAGGGACATAATTGCATGAGCCTCGTAAACATTTATTTTGAGACTCGTATGCAAGGAACGGGCAGGCTTCTTATTATATGTTCATTGAAGAAATATTTACAAAATCTTAAAGGGACTGAACTAGTGATAAGGAGATTTGCTTTATTCATTGAATAACATCTACAAAGATTTATTAAATGATCAGGTCGAAGATTAATAAAGAAATTAATCTTTGTTGATATAAAACTGATCAGGAAAGGCGCGTTCAAGGAGTAGCTTAAGGATTTCCTGGAAATGTGAGAAAACCAATGAGCATTTGATTACAGAAAGAATACTAAAAGACATAAAAGTAGTTCGTTGGATTCACAGGGCCCAAGATGTTTTTGTAATTCTTAAAAGTTGAGAAAATGGATAATCATCGTAGGATTCAGATTCCTTGTACGTTCCATGAAAAGCGTTCAATTGCCATAAATGGTCAAATCTAATTCATATATATATATATATATATATATATATATATATATAAATTTAAAGTTGTTTTGAATTTATATTAAGATTATTTAAATTTTTTTTTTTTATTTTGAATATTTATTTTAAAGCTAGGTGGTTACAAACTACAAACTGTTTAATGTTCAATCTCTTTTCTTTTGTATTTTAAGTGTTTTTATGTTGTACTATTAGTACCTTAGAAAATAAGAGGTATAACATTCTATTTATAGAAACATATAAAAATTCTATAAATAAAAAATATTAATTTACCTCTTAAATAATTTCACATATATTATTTTAAGTTTATCTTATAAATATATTAAATCAAGTCCTTACTTCTTGTTTTTAGATCTTGAATTGTAATCCCTTATATTAATTATATTATATTCCTAAGTTTATAAAATTATTTATAATTAAATTATACTTGATTAATCATCTAATTTTAATTTCTAATCAATGGTTCTTATATATGTGACTTATTCGGATCCCTAATAAACTGACCCAAACATAAATCATTATCCAAAATAAAATAAATAATTTGATTTATTATCAATTGAATAATTGATTGATTTATATTTGAAGATCAAGTATATGATGTTTAACAACTAATTATGATCTCCAAATATTAAGAAAGTCATAAGTAGTTTAACTTAACCTTTTAGTAACTAGTATCTCAGTGTAATTATTATCTTTTCATCGAGAATTTTTCAATTTAAACATTATATCATAAAGTATACCTGCTTTGTTAAATCATTTTAGTTCTCAACACTATAATTATTAATTCTTTAACTAAAATGTAAAATTCTTTTCAAATTTCATTCCGTCTAATTAAAGGATTTCACAATCAATACTATTTGAAAATTTAAAAACATATGAAATATTTTTCATAACTCATCTAGGATGATGAATCGTATCTTGATTATTTGAATTCTTCATATAATTTATGTTATACCTAATATATGTCTGTCTATTACCCTTGATTAGGATAACATGTAATTTTGATCAAAATATAAGACTTTTTATATAATATAACTTAATGATTTCAAGTTAAGAGATTATTTACACAATTATCATGTAAGTTTTTCCATAGATATATGTGATCTCTTCATATAAAATTCTTTTGAGGGTTAGTTTAATATACATATCATTTAACAAGTACCTATATATTATTCTAAATTTCTCGTATACCTTAATTTATAAAAACAACCATTTTCTTTTATAAAAAAAACATAATATGTATTGATCTCAATAGCTCTGATTAATATCGAGTCTTAATAAAATATTGAATAAAAATATATAAAAATAATACTTTAATATAGTAAAAATTTTATAATTATAATAATTTTATAATTTTTTTATGAAGTAGTTTTACTTCATAAACTATATCTTTACATTACATTCATTAGTTAAACATTAGATTTACTAATTAGATATAAATAAATATAAAATACAAAAATAATTTTTATGAATAATAGATATATTTAATACTATATGTAACTAGCTAATCAACGAGATGGTATATTCACTGACAATGTTATCCATGCTTAAAGTTCTTTTTGCAGAAAGCATCAAGATCCCATGTAGTTGAGATATGCTTCACTTTCACACATAGCATAGAAATGGGGGGGAGGGGCCTCTATCACTACTTTAGCCAAAGTAATGTTGACTGCGAATCTCAAACTTACAATGCAAAGACATCTTATCACAGTCGAACTAGATTTATGCAATAATGCGATGATGGAATACAATAATCTTCGATGTGTCCGAGACACGAGTGGAGGGGAGAATAATTGTGTCGAGTAGCCACGGCCCTCTGCTGTTGGCTATGGTGATCGGCAAGGGAAGGGGAAGAAAAGAGTGCTATCTATGCTACAAAGGAATATGAGAGTGCAAATGGCATCCGAAAGAGAGCCAGGTAAACGAGGTCATGCCATGGCTGCTTCGGAATTCCTTTCGGCTGGGAAAGACCTTGGAAATGTACATAGAAAGTGTGCCCATTCGCAATCAATCAATCCTTGAGGATCACTTTCTAGTGACCAGTGCAAGCATTCATTAGACTATGGGGTCAAGGTGCCAACCGTCCACTCTGCCCTGAAGAGAGGGGAAGCTGGACAGCATGCTAATAACTCCCTTTTCTACGCAGCCCAGCTGTGCCCCAGTGACACCACGTTCGAGACTACCCCTCTATATACTTAAAGAATAATTTGGGTTATAATCTCGATCAATTAAATAAATTTGTTTTATTTGAATTATATGAAATATAAAAAAATACCAATGATAATAAATAAAAAAAAATGCAAGTATTTAATTTTTATTCAATTAAACATGGAAGGAAGGAATATGGTAGAAAAATGATGAAAAACATGTAATATAAATATTAAAAAGGTAAGTTAATTCAAATTAATTTGATAAACTCATATTCTAAATTATGAGAAAATCATAATTAGATGGAAAAAAAAGATAAAGAAAATGTAAACTCATGTTAAGTTTTTAAACCTATAAATCGGGTCATCAAACCAAACCGTATGCACTATGCATGAAAAAAAGTATGAAGCTCAATCCTTATAAAATAAAGCATTAAAAGATAAAATTAAAAAAAATATTAGATGAAAATTTTTAAAATAAAAAATAGCAAACAAAAGGTTTAAAATTGAAATAAAAAATAAATTAAAGGAAACAACAAATTTTCAATTTAAGAGTTCAATTAAAAAGAAAAAAATATTTAAAAAATAAAAAAAATAAGAATCAAAATAAAAAAAAAACCAGTACACTATAAACTTAGATTAAAGGGTAAAATTAAAAACAATAAAACTTTTATAAAAGGATTAAGGAAAAAACAAAAACAAAAACAAAAAGAATATGGATCAAATTGAAAACATCAATACATTATTAGAAAAAGAACATGTAGAATTTCTCAACATATTTTTTACATAAAAAATTTCTAATTATAAATAAAAAATCTTATGCACACATCTAATTAAATATATCAAGAATCATTGTATAAATAAATAAAAACAATCATTAACGATAAATAACAATGAAATTAAAAAAAATTAAGAAATGAATGTAGAACAAGGTATTAAATTTCTCTTCACCGGCCATTTACTTGGTTGTTTTAATGAATTTGTTTATTAAAATCAACTTGTAATAGAAATCAACATACACATAAAATTTATTAAAAAAAATAAAAGGAAAAAATACTATGCAAGGCTACACATATTAAAAATGTTATAAAAAACTAATATTTTTATTTTTTAAAATAAATTTAATATATAAAAAATACAAATTAATTATAGTAACCTCTTGAAAAATTACCAATATAATTAAAAAATAATTGTTATTTCAAAAAGGATAAATAAAAAAATCACAAAGAAGGGGTATTAATTAAAATATAAACTTAAAAACTATTTTAAAAAATATATAAAAAGTGGTATTACTCAAGAAAAAATAAAACTAAAAAAAAGAAGTTAAACCCTGTTGGGCCTAATAAGTCAGGCCATGGGTTGGCCTATGGAGAAAAAACTCATGTGCGGGCCTAAAAGATCATACTTATGCATATGGGCTTTTGTTTTTTCTTAATTTAATATAATTCACCCTAATTTTTATTTTTTTAAAAGAAATAGATGACACATTATTTGAAATTTTCCAGATCCCAACTAGTATGATAATTGATAAAAACAAGATTCTTGTTAAACTAATTAATGACCTTAAAAAACATAAAAAACTACCTTATAATCGAAGTGAAACCAAAAATCTTCTCAAACTCATTTGTTTAGGCACTTTCAAAGTAAAACCTTTCTTATCATATGAAACTATTTAACATAAAAATTGATTATTTAGATGATTGAAAATGTCACTTATAAAAATATTCTTTTTCTATATTGAAATTCGACAAGCTCTTCTCTCTTGTACAAAAAAAAAAAATTGAAGATGAGGTAAATAAAATATGGTATTAAAATGAAATTTTTAAAAAATCAAGGAGATCGGTTATCTAATAACTAAAAAAAATAAGGAAGTAAAATAAATTTTTTAAATAAATTTCAAAATTACTATCTATTTTATTAATCTTTTTCACTTCAATTCTTTGTCTTTCAGTTCAATCCTCTCTCTAAAAAAAATACAATTAGATGTTTAATTCGGGCTCCATAATGTGAAATAAAAGTTTGAAATTCAAATTGAGAATTTAAAAGAAAATGCCTGCTCCAGTCCACAATACATTATGAATGTGTGCACAGTACTTAACATTATGCAACGCTTCCCCTCCGTTTTAGAATATTTTTATGTCATGTGAATGGGTAAAAAAAAAAAAAAGTTGCTATCTTATTTTATGATAACTAAAAATTTTAATAGGTTTTCATAAATTTTTAGATAAAATTTTGATTATGCTAAAATAAATCTAAAACATTTTATTTAAGATAATTTGTTTTATTGTTTGATTTTAATAATAAAAATATATATTGTGCGCAAATATATATATATATATATAGACACTTCTAGGATAATGATTTGAAATTTAGGCTACATAACAAAACCTAATCCTTACTTTTTTTTTTATTATGAGGCACGATTTGAAATAATAATAATAATAATAAACAGGCGACTTGGATTTTGATTTATTTCTTTTCATTACATAATTTACATTAATTCACCATAAATTAATGATTTCACCAATCATGTCCGCCACAAATATTCTAACAAATTCAATTAATATAAATGAGCAAAATTGAACATAAAAAAATACATTGTGAATTTATTCAAAACAACATCAACATGAACAAAAGCTAGATATTAAAAAATTAACAAATCAAATAAAAAAATTATTTGAACAACAAATAGATAATGAGAATTAAAATTGATTTTTATGTGTCGTCAGAGTCAGCATGGACAAAAGTAATTATCCAAGATTGCATATTCTTTCATGTTATCATTTCAGTCTCTACTCTTCTTAGTTTTCAATTCTCTCCTTTTTAATTTCACTCCCTAAACTTTTATTTATTAATACCATAACAAGAATTATATTAAATACCAAAAATTAAATCAAATCGAAAGTAATTTTTTAAAATACATTTAAAAAAATATTGAGGATCAAAAGCGTCTTATAACAATGCAAATGCGAAGAAATGTTCATTCAATCATGTCATGCCTGCATGAGCAAAGGAGCACTAAGCAACCATGAACATAATACTTCGCCTTTCACCAATGTCATTACCCACGTCACAAGGTGAACATTGTTTCGTTTCAATTTGACATTGATGTGAAAAAGAAAAAGAAAGCCAACGAGGCTGGGCGTGTTTTATAACCATGGTTGCTCCCTGCAAAAACCAGTCAGCTAATCACATACACGTGCACAGCAAGCAGAAGAGGTCGACCTCATGCTATAAGCTATATTACACTTCAAGCTGAAAATTACAAAATTTAGCTTTTAGTTGCAATTAAATACAATTTCTTTTATAAAAATTAGCATGTTAACAAGAACAAAGCAATGTTGCCTAGAGCAATTTTGTCCATTCCCAAAATGGTATATATCCTGAATTCATTGCAGAAGCGTATGACAAAATGCTCAAGATCTTCTTTCCAACTTCCTTTCTCCGGATCTTCTTTCTTCTGCCTCTCGCCGTTTCTGCTGCCTGCTACATGAAAATGGATCAGTATGCATCATCAATTTATTAAACTTCGAAGTTGGTCAACAAAGAAAGTTCTTGTCAGTTCGTAAACCTGCGCATTGCCCCTGTACTTCTTTTACGTATAATGTATACAATGACAACAATCTGGGGACCATAGTAAGGTTTTTGAATAGACAAAAAGCATCCTGATCCCCAAGTCACATAACTGGAGTATTTAGTGGCTGATTGGTAAGTATTTAGAATCCTGTCATGATCGTCCTTATTCTTAAAGAGGTCCAAAGAATTCGATTCTTCTTTATTTTTCGTTTTCCTGAAATATTTAAGTAATACATCTTTCTCAAAGTAACCAAACAGAACATTATAAATTTCCCACCACAAATTTACAGCTCATACCAAACTTTTAATCTTCATACCAAACCCACCAGAAAACTCACTCCCGTGGAAGGGCTGGCTGTCCTTCTAATCCAATTACTAGATATGCACAACAACCACAGCAATCCTAATCACCTCATTACTGTGATCATATCAAAGCACTTAAACAGAAACTCAAGGGCATAGAAGGACGGGGAAAGGTGCTCAAAAAAGTATGAGCATGAATAAATTGTTCAAAGGATCTAACAGAACTCACACAAAACCTGTGTATCCAGAACCAACATTAGCTGCAGATAATAGTGCTGCTTGAGCTGCCGCTGCTGCAGCTAAAGAATCCTGTCCACCAGTTAGTAAATTCCTTCCATCACCATCCACCTGAAAGCAAACAAAATAGTCAAAATGGTAGTTCCTCAGCATCAGCGCAATCATAAGGTTGCATATATGAGCAACATGCAGAGATGATAACCTTATCCCATTTTGACTTCTTGTTCTGTCTAACCTCAAGAGGAGCTGCATCAGCTGCATTTGAAGATGGACGCATCCCACTAGCAGTGAAAACTGAAACATCAGAAAAATCAGCTGAGGGAGACCATTATAAAATACAACATTGAGGGGAAAATTATCTCATAAAGTCGATGACTACAGTCACAGAAACTTTTTAGGACCTGGAATAGGCATACTGAACTTTGCTGGAGGTACAACCACTCCAGGCTGAATCCCCCCCATAACACGTTCGACCTTTGTACTTCTCTTCGACTCTCGCTCCTTCCTCTCCCTTTCACGCCTCATGCCAACCTCTGCTTTACAAATATACTAAAGGTCATTGCCAGGAAATTATATTCAATGGAAAGACAACTCTATTTGCAAAAAATTAGGGCTTCAAATGACTTTGAAAAACAACCAGACACTAGAGAAATCGATTCAGCAATGCAAGCTTTTCAATCCCAAATAAAGGCATACTGCAGGCCCTAATCTGAATAAATCTTCAGCCAAGCCAGAAAACCAAGTCTATTTGTTTATCAGGGAAAAACACAAACTTAAATATCCAACATTTGCAAGGAAAAAAATACAAAATTCCATGAAATGTTAGGTTTTGTTATTTGAGTCTTGTGGCTGATGTATGAAAAGGTTATGGCAAGCAGGGTACATATTAAAGTGTGACATCATATATAACGCAAAATATTATGTCGGGTGTGATGAACTGTAAGAAAGAATCAGAGGCCTGTGACCAGTCCCTTCCTATTACCAATGAATCACATCCCTGGTATCAAAATAAGTGCAGACTTTCCGTTTAAGTCATAAGCTCCAGTTAAAACACATGATCTTCATAACTAACCAAATTACAAGTGAACTTAAAGGAACCCCAAACCCATATTCGAAAATCCAAGTCAAAGACAGTAATGGGACTGTGGAAAGAAACAGCAATAACCTAGCTCAAGATAGTAGTCACTTTGGTCATATCCATGAGGGTCAAATACATCTTTCCTGAAGCAAGATCCTATCTCATCAATAACTTGATACCTCACAGCATGCAGTAAGAAGTCAGGGTTCCTATAATCCTTCTTATTGCAGACTTCTGAGTTGAAGCTTCTCCCAATTTTCTTCAAAGCAAGAAATTTATCAATTTTTCTCTGCAAATAACACAGTATGAAGAGGGGAAAATCTGTTAAGAGCATGTACAATGTGCTACATATTGTAATCACAAACCAATCATATTAAGCTACGTCATCTGAATACATGAAAGACAGTTCATTTTATGTTCCAAAAAATATCATGCATTCTTAATTTTGGGAAAGAACCATGATTCAACCAAGGCATTTTCTAACATAACTCACAGCAGCAAAACAACAAAGGAACTAAACGAGGATTGTCTAAGATTACTCATGGTAACCAAACTGTAAAATGCAATCCAAATTACTTAAGCCAAAAAAGATCTGTGGGAATAATTTCAGAAAATGAAGAATAGTTCTGTGAGGCAATACTCTGCAATAGTTTCAGATTTTAAAGTGAAAAATACCAATGTCCTTCTAAAGGACCAGATTTTTAATCAAAATGTACTGAGGATCAATGAGTAATAATAGCATCCTAATCAGAATATTCCCAACTCAACCCTGCTCAAGAAAAAAAATCTCCAGAAAAACAAAAGGCATATATTTTGTAAAAATGGGTGTATATAGTAAACAAAGTTGACAAAAGCACCAGAGATAGCAAAGTTATAAAGCACTTATTGACAGCAGAAATGAAAGAAACTTGCTTGCAACTCCTCCAGGCACTTCTCTTTTGGTGGTGGAGGAAGAAATTTATCAAATGGATTAACACCCTCTGCAGGAACCTCATTAGCACCTTCAGTGTTGACAGCTTCTGATTCATTAGTGGTATCATTTATTTCATCAAGCTGTGATGGTCCTAAATTTTCAAATGATTGTGGAGTTGCTTGAAAACTGGGAGATAAAAAATGAGCAGTTCCTGGAGAAGATTTTTCTTGGATAACACCTGTTACAAACAAATTTAACTAATGATCAGCATGAGCATTCTAACTAAGAAACAATGAGAACCTTGATTTGTCTCATTTCGTTGTAATTGCATGCATATTTCAAAAAAGTGGTCAAACAAAGATACAACATGAGAAGGAGCTTTTTGTTGCCCGCAGATGCATTCATTCATCTTACAGTCAGTTTCTGAGAACACTTGTCAACAACACTTGTATTCAAAGCAAAATAGCATTAAATCATAAGCAACGTAAGAGGAAACCACTAACTTAAAAAATAATTTGTCCTATTAAGTCTATATTCAATAATAACTAACCTAACTCCTCTAGAACCATCATAAATATGTTTTTCAATCTGCATGCCACTTGACCATCACAGATGTTCAACACAAATAATACAAATTCACATTTACAACAAGCAAAATCATATTTAAAACAAACTGCATAACAACACGCAAACAATGGGGGAACAAACTCTAATGGTTTATTAAGAAAAAAATGGTTAAAATTGATCCATGAATCCATACATAAATAGATAAAAAGATGAGCAACGCCTACCATTGACACTTTGAAGCTTCTCTTCAAACTCCACTTCCTACAAAAGTGACAACCCAATTAATCCGGAACAAAAGCAAACAGCATACGAAAATTAACAAAGAGAGCAGTACATTGACATACAATTAAAAAAAATAAACAAAGGAATTACCTCGGGTTCAGGGGACATAGCAACTTCACCGTGGCCATAATCAACAATAGCAAGTGTCCCTCCTCTATTACTTCTTTTTGTTTCCAAATTAATAGTCCCTCCTTGCTGCTGCGGCTTCAAAAGCCGTAAAATTCCTCCTTTGGGAGTTGAATTTCTACAATAGGTAGCTGCTTCTGCTTCGGTAGCCATGGCGTTATCATCCTTCAGAGCATCTTCCTCCATGTCGTTATGTGGTTGTTGGTAATGGAGATCTTCCATTTCTTCATCGTCTTCTTCGTCGTCGTTGTACATTGAGAGTAATGCGATTCCTTCTAATTGTTTCTTTCTGGACGCCATGACTGCAATTCTAGGGTTAGGGTTTCTTCAATTTTGTTAAAAGAGGAAGATATTAATAAAGTTGGGATATTTGCATTTTGTATAAAACATGACTAGCGGCACGGGCTATGCCGTGGGTTGAAGGGTAAAAAATATATTTGTGGATTATTAACGTGTCTTATAAAAAATTTTAATTATGAATTAAATGATATTTTAAAATAATATTATCATAAAAAATTAATTAATTTAAATTAATTTGGATTAATTTATGAAATTAATAAGAATAATTTAAAAAAATTGAAAAGATCAATTCATTGAAGGATAAAATCCATAAAAAGAATTTCATAATTTTTTTATTTAATTATATAACAATAAAATGTATAATAATTTTTTATATATAATATTTTTTAAAAATAAAAATCTATGGTAAACACATAATGCTAAGATAACAAATATAGATGATTGATAACAAATAATAAAATTACATCCTTTAAAGTTTGAGTTAAATAAAAAAAAATATTAATAACAAATAGTGAAATTATATAATAGTTTTTAAAATTAAGGGATAAAAACAATATAAAAATAAATAAATAAATAATAGTTTGTATGCTAATAAATTAATTCGTTAAACTTATAATATTAATTATAGATTTAATTGGACTTAATAATTTTTTATTAATTTTTTAATTTAAATATAAAATAATAAAACTAAAATATAGACTAAAAAAACCTAAGCATGTAGGCTTTGTGGCCTAATATTTATGAGCATTAAAGAAATAGTTTAGGAATATTTACCTGTCTTTTTTTATTTTGTTTTTAAAGGGGTAGTTATTTTTATTTTTTATTTTAATATATTTTTAAATAAAAAAGAAATGCATGAATAAAAAAGTAGGTTTTTGATTAAAAATACATTTTTTTCTTTTTTAGTTCAAATCATTACAATTTTCATGAATATATATATTTTTATTACTGTTTCTTTTGCTAATAAGAAAACCATTTTGTCGTAAAAAAAAAAACTTGCATTAATCAGAAAAAAACAGTTTAATGAAAAACATATATTTTTTTAATATGATTTTATTCATTATCTTGCCAACAAATATTTATTTTTATTATGAAATTATCTTTACAGCGTAGAAACAACGAGCAACTATGCTAGTCTAGACTAAAAGCTAGGCCGTCTAGATTGGTACGAAGGTTGCATGCTGCTAAGAAGATTACATTAGGCATTAAGAAATTAAAACAACACAAGAACATTGCTATATATACCACCTCTGTAACTAATATTTGTGAGATTGTGATTAATCTAAGAGCCAGATGGGCATATAGCTAGGGCAAGCTGACCTGAGGGCCGGGAATGACTGGTGAGGGTCTCCCGCCGACCTCGGAAGAGCTCTAGTCTGGTATCCATCGATCGCGCATCACTCACCATAATACATATATCACTGAATCGTCTCTTGCTATTCTCAAGATAAAGAACGATGCAAAGAATTATCGTTTAAGTTTCTCTGTCAGTTTTCCCCAGATTTGATTGCGTATCTAGTCTATACGTAACATGAATTTGTAACTTTCGAAATTAATGTTCTGGCTGAAATAGAATACTAATCAGTTCGAGAAGAAAGTTTGTCCCGATCTATGTCTGCTGGTAACCAGAAAATAAATCCAGATGCATTGTCTAATTGTTGTATATACAGAAAATAAAAGAAACCATATGGTTAAACTAAGATCAATATCAACTCCACGCTTGTAACTTTCTTCCAAGTCCCAAGATCAAGGCAAGGCATTATATTGTTTCTGTACAATAAAGATCTGGTGATGGATGCCCATCACTGTCTCCTTTCACTTTCTTACAGAATATATACCTAGCAGATGGTCGACGAGAAGAAATATTTCTCAGAGTGAAGTTGCTTTTGCTTTAGTTTTCCAGCCCTTTGATGATGATGATGATTGCTTGTCGCTTAACGCATATACTTCCAACCGACTTTTCGAAAACGCCTAACTTTCGAAGATTCAGTGATCTGACCGATGAGTTTGCGCAACAGCTATTTGCATTGGACTACCATTCTTCGTATTCTGAGAGTGATCACGTTAGGGATATGTATCTTTCTCCTTTTTTCCTTTTTTCCCGACCGAAGAACATGCGAGTCTTGGGGTGTTTTGCTATTTTTTATTTATTTTTTATATCAAATTATTTATGTTGGTATTTTTAAAAAATAAAAAAATATTTTAATATTTTTCCGAGCAAAACACATTTTAAAATACAATATCCATCTTGCGCTGTAATAGACAATTAAAACTATACAAAAGGGTAACCCTCCTAGTTACATTACAAAATTATTAAATAAACTAAGATTATTAGATTTCGAATTCATTTTATTAAAGAAAGCTATAGATACAAAACAGCTTATGAAAATTAAAGGCAGTCCTCCCTCTTTTTTTGCCTCTGTATTGCAACACAGTTACTTTGGCTTTGGAAGCATCCCTGTGGATGCTTCTTAGCTAGAAAACATGAGAATTAATGTTAAATTATGCTGAGTTATGTCGATAAATTTAGTCTCAAGAACTCCTCTAAATCGCTGATGGATGTTGATTGAAAGCTTCAATTTCTACTGATTAAAAGGACTCGAACCACTCCACTCATGCGCACTGAATAATTCATCTAAAATGTCGCTAGCTAGTACAAGAGCACAACATAACATGATTGATTCTCTGATTGTGAAAGGAACAGTCGACGACGGGATTGGCTTCTGTTGAGTGGACAAAAACCGCCATCAGAATTGAAATTTCCTTGCTTGTTACAATTTCTGCCCCCTATATATGACAGCCACTGTTATGTTCGCCGCCTCAAACATGATTCTTCTTGGCTAAAGATCACAAGAAGAACACACGTAACTGAAAATAGACGTGCATGGTCACGGAGCATCCATCTCTCCCTCTTTCCGTTAGCAAAAACAAAAAGGAAAATCCATATCAAAAGACGCAAAAGAAAAATAGAAAACAATTAAAGATCGAATAAAGGGAAGAAAGAAATACAATAAAAGAAAAGGTCCGATAAGAATTGAAAAGAAGAGGAGATTAAAGGCTTATTATAGTTTAAGAAGGTAATGTTTGAAATGGTTGTAATTATTGTTTTTAAAAGCATTTTTTAATATATTAAAATAATATTTTTTATTTTTTAAAATCTATTTTTAAAACAACATAAAATTATAAAAAAATAATTTAAAAAATGCTTTTCAAATACAAAATCAAATACACTTTAAATGGGATTACCTAGCATCTCTTTACCTTCCGTTCTTACCCTACCTCCACATCCTTTTGTTCCTCTTTTTTTTTTTTTCACTTTTCTTTTGAGACCTTTTTCTTTTCCTTTAAGTTTTTGTCTATAGATGACAAAATTAAATAAATCACACAAAAAGCTAATAAATCTTGAGAGACAGCCAACAGGACACGGTCTCTTGCAAATTAGCTTAAAGTCCGACCCCGTTTCGCTTCGTAGCACGTGCACATCACTTCGCAATTCAGCCAGTCAAAAAGCGCCACTGCAGCATGTTGGCCTCGTAGTTATCCTATGCGCGCGAGGTAATATTTCAACCAGACTCCGGTGACTCAACTCAACACGGATGTATGTCTTTGAGCAAACCCAAGACTTGCTGCATGGTGGGCCTCTTCTCAGGCAGCTCAGCCGTACAGAGGTACCCAACTCGGAGGCACTCAACCATCTCGCTTGCTGAGTCGCCGCCGAGTCTCAGCCTTGAGTCAATCGCGTCACCACCACGACCCTCTCTCACTAGCCTCCTCACCCACTCCACATTCTCTCCACTCCCTTGTTCGCCCGTCATTAACTCTATCAACACAACCCCGAAACAATACACGTCATTCTCAAACCCACAATCTTTGCTATCCAAACCGACACTTCTGTTCTTTTGGCCAACGTTTCGAAGTCCAAAATCGGCAACCCGGGGTTCCATGGAATCAGACAGGAGGATGTTGGACGCGACGAGGTGGCCATGAATGGATCCCGCGTGGTGGAGATAGGCAACACCACGAGCCACCCCGACGGCAATTCGGTGGCGTGTGAGCCAGTTAGTTTTTTCTTCAGGAGAAGCAATGTGGGACCCGTGGATGTTTTGATTCTCCCACGTGTCAGCGCTCCAGTCCTCCAAGTTGGTTTTGAGTGTGGGCAGCTCGTGGAGCCAACGGTGGAGATCTCCGTTGAACATGAATTCGTGCAGTACGAGCTTCTCTTTACCTGGTATAAAAAATTATAAACAAAGGAGAGAGAGATGGAGAATTAAAACATTAAGTTTAATATTAAAACAAAGAGTTAAATGTTTTTAAAAAATATTTTTTATTTAAAAATATATTAAAATATTTTTTTAATTTTTTTATATTACCATATTAAAACACATAAAAAAACTAAAAAAAATATTAAAATTATTCTAAAACAAACACTCTTCTAAAAATAAAAGTTACACTATCAATTAGTTCTGAACAAAACAAAAACTCAAGCATATTTCCATCAAGATTCTTGGGTGTCCAAGGATATAATAATACATTTTTTAAAGAAAAGCACATTTACAAACTCGGTGCGAAACAGGCACGAAGACTCTCCGGAGTGGCAAAGACCCCCTGGCAGACGCACAGACATGGAGAAGAGAAACAGGTGCCAGTTTTCAAAATATTTGGCACGAATCAGGGAACTTACAAAAAAATTAATCACGAACTTCTAAATTTGTAATCATAGTTATCTGCTAGATTTTAAACTGACAGGGGCTCCAGTATAAACAACTACTTGCCAAATTCTGAAGTCTGAACCCTAGAATTTAATGACAGCCCGGGAGACCATTAGAGAGATAGCCACAGATTTATCAAAGATGGTAATAAGTAGAAATATTACCTGCGATGCAGTACCCACATAGTGGCAAGAGGTTGGGGTGTTTCAGTTTGGAAAAATCTTCAAAAATAGCAACTGCATCACGATGATGAAGGTCCCTCGCATTCTCCAAAACCTTGATCGCCACGTGGAGGTCTCCTGGTAGGACAGCCCTGTAGAGGGGTCCGCACCTGCCCTCTGCTAGGAGAGAGTCTTTGCCAAATTGTGAGGTGGCAGCAATCAAGTCCTTGAAAGTCAAGTTCATCAATGGCTTAGATGACATGATCACTGGTGCTGATGTTGGCTCCTTAATGTCTGCCACCCATGATGAACCTGACTCCGTTTCAAAGCTGAACGGCCCTGATTTGTCCATCTTGAATGTGAATTGGACTGGCTTAGAGATTGCCCATTTGTTTCTTTTTGCAATCTTTCGCCTTCTGTGCATGCAGAAGACGCAAACAGCAATCGAAACAAAGAGGAATGCTGATGTCGATGAGACACTAATGATCATAGTTTTGGCTTTTGATTTGGACCTTGCTTTTTTGGCGTGTAAGTAAACTGGTGGGTATTTTTTTATGGTTCCCTCGTGAGGCTGGGGTTGTGGCTTCATGGTGGGATTAGTTGGGGTTTCTGAGGTGTTGAAAATCAAACTACCACCATGACTAAAAGCAGATTTTCCAAAATTGTTGTATTCGTCATAGCCAACAAGCCCTGAGAAGTTGTTTAGTGAAACATTCAAGAACTCAAGGCCATCTAATGGAGGGAAATCAGAAGGGAATTTACCATTCATGGTGTTGTTTGAGACATCCAGATACTTCAATGATTGGAGACCAGAAATGACTGTTATGTTGCCTGAAATGCTGCAGCTTGAGATGTTTAGAGACTCTAGCTTGGTCAAGTTAGCGAACCCGGAAGGCAAAGAACCTAAATCATTGTGAGAGATATCAAGAACCTCTAGATTCCCAAAACCAGAGACTTCAACCAAGCTGGTGAACCTGTTGGTTGAGAGATTGAGAACTTTAAGCATTGATATAGATGAGCCATTAATACCAGACCCAACGCTCCCTCCAAGCCCATTCTTAGACAGATTGACTTCACGCAGGCTCTTTATAGACCAAAACCAAGCTGGCACCCGACCCTGAAGTGAATTGCTGGAGAGATCAATTGTGTGCAGTTGGGACATGTTCTTGAGATACTTCCAAGAAATGCTTCCACTCAAGTTTCTTGAAGGAAGTCTTATTTCTGTTATAGAAGGATGAGAACAGTTTGAAGCAGGACCAGCAAGTTGAAACCAGGAAGGGTTGAAGCCAGAGACAGAGCTAAAAGCCTTCGAGACCAGTTCTTGGTCTGTGCTGTTGCATGTAGATTCTACAAACACAAACAGTGAAAAGACAAGCAAAAACCTGCAAAACATGGCTTCACAGCATCAAGTGACAACCCCTGTCACTTCTATTTTCCATACAAGAGAGGGGGCAAAAGAGAACTAGAGAGAATGAGATGTCAAGAAAGAAGGCTAGGCTGAGGTTCCTCTCTTGATTTTGTTGGGTTTTTTTTAATGGAGAAGGGAGAAGAGAGAAGGTCGAGTCTCTTTGTTAAAGCATAAAATGAAGTCCGAAAATTCCCCGGTTAGTGACGTGGTGCTTGCTGAAGAAATGTTATTTAAAGTGGCATATTTACACATAAACAGTAAATCCTGCGATTTTCGAGGTTCAAGCGGCATTGCTTAATATTTCGGTCCAATTATGGTTTCTATTTGTATAATATTATTATATGTTACTGTACCAGTTAGAGTATAGTAGGAGGAAATAGCAGTAGACCTGTGGCAGACTAGGTCATGGTTGACTCTCTTTCCTGCAGCAACCTCCTTGATAAATTTGACAAGTATGGTGCCATAGGTTAGAGGCACTTGATACCTTGATATGCAGCTATATGAGCCTATCAGATAAATCTCGATCATTGATAATGTGTTGGGTTGCCTGCCAAGGGACCCACTCTAGTATTTTGTACATATAGAGGGAGGCCCCACAACTAAGGAATTTTAAAAATGAAAAGGAGGGTTAACGCGTATTCTCCATACCCGGCTATTTGACCCAAATTCAGATTATTTTATTTTTTAATAAGAAATAAATATGTAAGGTTTTTTCAACTATTTTCCATTAAATATTAAAAAGTTTGTGTATAAATATAATTATATAAATCAAGAATTATTTGTGTTAGATAAAAAAATAATTTGAGCACTAATCTATCATTTGAGATAAAGTTAAAAAAAAAAGTAGCATTTTAGATAAACTTTTCTAAATAAATAAATTTTATTAATTTTAAAATTATTTTTTATGATTGAAATCGGTCTTAGTTAAGGTTTTTTTTCTTTATCACTAGAATCTGAATTTTCTCACTTCCAAATCAATAACTAAAACATAAAAAAATAAAACATTTTATATTAAAATGAGATTTTAGAAAATATTTAAGGGCTAAAAAGTATTTTATTTGAAAACCAGGAGAACTAAAGTGATTTTTTATTAAATTTTAAAATGATTATTTATTTTTATTTTTTTTACAATAGTTTTTTATTTAATATTGTACTCGGTGAATAAATTTGAATCAATTACTATTTAATTTTTTCTAAAAAAACATGCAATTGATTAAAAAAAAGGTTTGATGATCATAATAAAAAAAAAATAAAAAAACTTGAACAGTAAATCTACAATGAGACCTGAGAGAACCAGCAATAATTTTTGCTGCAGTAAATATTCTCCAACTTCGCATAGTGTTTTCTTGAATAATAATTAATTAGCAATTTTGAAGTGTGGTTAGCGTTACTTGGGGCCGCGATATTGCAGGTTTCACCTCCATCAAAAGGAGAGAAGCTTATGGCATGGCATCTTTTGTGAATAATAATTCATGCCCTGGATTTGATCATGTGTTCTCTGTCTTATAATGCTTGTTTCGTAACCTCCTGTTTTTAGCTGATTCTTTCTTCCATGATCACCATGCATGCATGTTATGCAAAGCTTCTTAATTTCATCTTCTTCAAATATTCAACTTACTTTTATATTATTTTCTATCAAAGCATGTATCAATAATTGCCGCATGTTTTTCCAAGAAACTGTTAGGAGTTGAATAATTTGAAATCAAAATTTGGAAAAGATATTTTATTATAAACTCACGAAAAATCCTCGAGTAAAAATCAGAGATCAACTCCTGTAAGTCCCCAAAGTAATGATGGTGGCAAAAAGCTACGGCTCTTTCCACAGAAATGTCCACACCATGCACCTAACACAATTTCCCAGTTTTGATTAACGGAAGAGGTATATAATAAACCCACCTCGAATCAGTGGGACTCTAAGAATCAAAATCATGAGGCAATTGATTATTTTATTGATGATCAGGGCTGCCCCACCCCCCCTACAATTCAATCTTTTGTGCACTTTTTTGACGAAGCAAGCCATGTGAACAAACATGGGGCAGGAGACATTCTTTCTTGGATGATTCAGGAACAATTTGACGCGAGTGTCATCTCTATGTTCGCAAAGCTTGACTAAACTTCAACTCACCCTTCTAGTTCAACAAGGTAACGCTGCTTCCATACACTTTCATGCCTTATTAATGACTTTTTAAGAGGGCCTGTAGAGGTCCTTTTTTAAGTATTTTTCTTTTTATTTTTAAATCAGTACATCAAAATAGTAAAAAACACTAAAAAAACTAAATTGAAGCTCAAGCGATTCAAAATCATGGTTGAACTGTAATGATAAACGGGATCTGAATCTTCCTAATCAACCCCCTGATGCCATATGATTCCAACAATTAGAGACAAGTTCGAAAGAAAACTTCCCTCGTGGGATTAGGGTTGGGGGCACCCAGTTATGCATAGGGAAATGGTATTTTACTAACCAAAATGTACAGATTCTCAATACAGTAAAAGGAAATCTATGCAAATAAAGTATACCGATGGATTTGGAGAACTTGCTCCGCAGTTCTTTGGTGGTGGGCAGGTATTTCACCTGCTCCTTCACGTTACTTGTGGTTCGTTTCTTTCTTCTTCCTTTTTTTGTGAGTAAAATATTTTTGAATTGCTTCGAGGCTCAAGCTAAGTGGATGGCATCACCTAATCCACATGAATCCAAACCGAAATTCCAAAGGGATGACAACAAAGATTTGAGACTGTAAATAATTTTATTCTCCATCACCTCACCTAAAAGTTTCTTCAAGATTGAAAGACACGTTCTTATCATACATACGATTACGCATTTTGTCATGTAATTAAGTAATTAATTGACAGGAGATCATGCTGAGTCAGTAACTTGTGCCTATACATACAAAATCTTGTGGTGAGTGTTGTTGAAGTTGCAAAAGAATAATGAATGTAAGGAAACATAAGAGTGTAATTAGGGATTGATGTTGACAAGGGAAATCTGATTGCTATTAACTAACAGAATTTTTTATCTTTTTTTATCTACAGCTTCGATTCATTAGGTAGAAACATCAGATACAAGGGTGCTATAAAACCTACTGGGATTGCATGAGAGCCAATCAGGAAGAAGAAGGCCGTTCTTAATGGCTTTTGCAACCCAATCTGCAGTCTGGTTAGCCCTCCTGGTAATAAGGTTGACAGAGACAGTAGGCATGCTTGATAACCGATGTTTTATTTCTGCTATAATAGGAGGAATCTCCCCACCAGGAACCGGGATATGATCCTTGATGGCTGTCACAACTGTAGCTGCATCCGATTCCACTGATATCACCTGGTAGATAGATTCTATCTATGTTCATTTTAGATTATCGAGTTATACTAGTGCATTTATTGATCTGTAATCTCAATCTAACCAGGAGTGTTCATGAGAACAAAACACAGAATCACATGCAAAAACATGTTTCAGGAATGTGTGTGCGGGGGCAGAGACTCAATGGAAATGGAAGCATCAGAGAAAGCAACTCTCCCACTATGAGCTCATTAGCATAGCTTCCTTCCGTAGATTTCATAAACTGATCATTAATCTGTAGTTACATAAACTGATTCTCTAAGGTATCAGATGTTACATGATTTCAAGAAGAATGAAACTCAATTTACACACAGGACTTTTCATTGATGCCATTATTAACATATAAACATGTCACCACCGTCGCAAAATGGGGCAAAGCCTCAACATACTTTGAAGGGGGATGAGCAGCTGTGGAACCATTTTACACAATACACCCAATGAAGGCCCCTACAACTCAACTACATAAAGAATATTTGTTTTTCTGAAACCTTTCACACAAACAGGACTAAGTCTAGATTTCAGATCATTGAGAAAACAAAGGTTCGACCATCTCAACGGATTCCACAACAAATAAACAGAAGATCTGGCACCAGAAAACTTTACTGATTGCCTAAGGCCAAATCATGCCAAGCATCTGTGTCCACGTGTTGAGTCTCCTGATCTGAAAAAAAAAAAAGGCAAACCCAAATACTCTTAGATATGGACTTGCAGCTGAAACACAACATGACTAAAAAAAATGACTGAGAGAAGCACTAGTACGCTTAGATCAACCATGTTACTAAAGAGAGATAGATCAACTAGAACTACCCAACCAAAAAGCTTTCATCATTTCCAGCCAAGTCTCCTTCACTTAATAAACAAGCAAACACATGGAAATGGAAAAACTGTTCCAGAAACTCGGTCCGTGTTGAGCGGACCAACAAAATTGATCAATGCAGTATACTCCATGGTTACAATTGATAAGTGCAGTGAAGACAAATGGTTTGATTGGCAATTTACAAAGACTATAAAAATTACTCGGAAAGGAAAAAAAAACAGAGACACATTTAAAGAAAAGCTGTAATATAATAAATTCCTCTCCAGTGAGCATTGCAGAAAACATCAATTATAAAGATGGGCATCCAATTTAATAAGAAAAAAAGAGATTTTTTTTCTCCAAAGTTTGCGAGGCATACTTGAATCTTCAGTATCATCAGTCCTGACAACCATCACCGGTGGTAATGCAAGATCTGCATTCATTTAAGGCAAGAATAATCCCAAAAACTAGGCAGTTAAGTCACAATAAAAGAAGAAGAAGAAGAAAGCCGCATTGGGTAATTACTAAATGAATGAAAATGATGATACCATCATCTGGCAAAGTGTCTCTCAACCATTCCTCGTCCACAATATCTATAAGAATACCCATGTTTAGTTCTGCCATATTTGTTTCTTACTTCAATCGAATTCCCCTTCAAAAATACACACCACAAACAAATTGCACAAAGGTTAAGCAACATTCGATATTAGTGATCCTCCAAGGATACAAAGAGTACAAAAACTTCTCTCAAGTGCTAAAAATAAACAGAAAATGGGGTAAAGTTTGGTTGAGGCATTTTCTCGAACATGTTGAAAATCTGAATTAGATTAAATCTAAAATGACGATCAAGCCAGAAAACTGGGGTACAAAGCAGTGAACTTGGAGAAATAAAAGGGAAAGCGAAGAAAGATGCTTGAGAATGTGTACCTGCTGTTGCTGCTTGGTTTGATGACTCGAAGAAGAGATCCTAAAACATGGTTCTGTATAATTGCCCAAAATCATGATTTGGCCTTAGGGTCCCAGAGGATCATGCTCTCAATTAGAAGCCATTGGGTCACATTATTTTAGGCCCGCACAAATTTTGTGGACACCGTTAATATAAAAAAAAAAGTTTTTATAGGGTGGTCATGTCTGGGCCTGGCCTGGTGTCCATTTCTGTACCCCTGTCTATGTTTTATCATGTGCTTTTTGTTTAAAATTATTTTTAGAATTAATTATTTTAAATTTGGTTTTATTTTTATTAAAAAAATTAAATTAACATTTAAAAAATTCAAATTGATCCAGTTCATTTTAGTTTTTTTTAGTTTGAGTTTAGTTCGGTTTGGTTTTTTAAAAATTTTAATTGATTTTTTTGTTTTTCTAATTATTTTTTTTAATTAATTTTTTAATATTTTTACTTACTCTTATTATTTCTAAGGTTCAAAAAACTTTCAATGTGTCAACTACACTTTTTATTTATTTTTTATTTTTTGAAAAAAAAGGAGGACATGCTTAGTTTTTTTATTTATTATTTAATGGGTCATTAGCCTATCGAGTCTAGGTGCTTGATTTTTTTTGTTTTTATTTTTTTAAGTTATGATTCATTAAAATAAATTAAAAGTTATTTTGAATATTATTTTATTTAATATCATTTGATTTTCACTTTTTTTAATAAAATCTTAATATTCTTTTTATAACATTAGCAAATGATCTATTAATTTTAAAAAAAATATTTAATCAGTTTTTGCATATATTTATATTTGTTATCATATTGTTCATCAAAAATAGTTTTTAAAAAAAAAAATGTTAAACTCAACCAAATCTATAGTTAAAATGGTGAATTTAAGGATTTAATAAAGTCTTGTAACTAACATTTATTAATAAAAGCTAATTGGGATGGAGAAGAACATTATTCAATGTGATAGTATTCATTATTCATTAAAATAATGTAATGGTGGGTTTACTTTTCTAAAATAAAATCTTTTGATTGATGATTGTAAATGAATTGATCTTTTCCAGGTTATTCCATTAATTACGCCACTTTCTTTTTATTTGTCGGAGCATTCCCATGATAAAAATCTAATAAAAGGGGGGCGGAATCATGTACTTTTGCTTTATTTGATTAGCCGTAGCATTATCATTGCCTATGCATTTTCCATTTCTACAGTCATGTCACGGTGGCTGAGCCGGAGGGCTGGTGGGGGCGACCGCCCCCCAGCTGAAAATAAAAGGCCCTTACGTTTAATGTATCTTTCAAAAAAAGTATTGTTATTTTTATATAAAGGCACCTCGAGAATTAAAAAGCCACTTATTTGGTTTTATTTTAATATTGATAAAGAGGGAGAAGCAGGCGAAAGTAAAGTACTGGGATTGGAAATTTCATGGAAGGCCGATGCTCGAAGAAATAATAATTATTCAATTTATTGTGCTCCTAAGATGGTCTTGTTTTTTCTTATAATATTTTGCTGAAAAAAATCAATTTAATTGTTTGCAAAAAAATTGAAATTAGAGGGACTTAAATTCAATTTGAGGGCAAAAAATTGGATTTTCTTTTCCCACACATTGTTTTGTCAGTGTGTTTCGTCCATCTTTTTTTGTCTTTGGATTTTGGACAAGTTCAATTTTGGTCCTTTCAATTTGAAAATTTTATGTTTTAATCCAAAAGCTCATTCTGATCACGTTTTAGTCCTTGTGTTTTAAGAGGGAGAGATAGAGTTTATGAAAGTTGGTTCTCCATTTTCAAAAATAAAAAAATTTATTCTTGATATCAATAATTTTTATTCGATGAAAAAAGTTAAATTGAGGTGCTCGTCGTTCTTTATATTTTGCCGAGGAAAAGTATATTAGTTTTGAGAAAAAAAATATTTACAGTTAATAGAAATAGATTCTTTAAGAGCTTAAAGATGTTTTTAGACTAAAATACGTTGAAAATAAAATTTTAGAATAAGAAAACCACCAATTGAATTTTTGAACTCCGCTCCGACACTCGAATTCTAAAAAAATAGATGGCGCAACAGTCGACTCGTTGTCCTCTTTTGTTTTTTCTTGAAAAAGTAATGTCGTCCTCGGTTCAGTAAAAAGATATTTAAACAAACAAGTCACGTGAGTTCATAGTGAGGTTATGTTTAATATTATGGTAGTTATTATATTTATAATTTTAAAAAATATATATTATATAAAAATATTTTTAATTGTAATTAATTTAAAAAATTATATTTTTTTATTAAAAATGTGGTTAAAATTAAGATTAAATAAAAAATAGTTTTAAGAATACTTTTTAAATTGAAATTATAAAATAATTTTAATATATATATATATAGTGATAATTTTTAAATATTATAGATGTAACTACTGTTATTATATTATAAAATAAATAATATTTTATATAAAATAATTTTTATTATTTTTTTAAATTATTTATAATTCCATCACATATGAAATATTTCCAACAATAATTATAGTTTTTTTAGTTTCTTAAACATGCAACAAGATAAAAAAAAAATTTAATTTCAATAAATACCTCTCTCTCTCTCCTTCATAAAAAATAATTAAAAAATAAAAAATAAAATTTATTTTTTTTATTTTATTAGATCAAATCTGGTTCAATATATTTAACTTTGAACCGGATCTTATCTAGATCGGCTAAAATTATTCAAGTGAACAGTGGAGATTCTCCACGGCAAAAAAGAGGAAAACAAGCAATGTTATTGCTTGGCAACTACCTTTTTCAACTTTCTTTAAATCACAAGTCTGGCCACAAGAATTGATGGGTCCCACCAAAATAAAAATAGATTTAAAACATAGCCAAACATAAAAAAAAAACCACTACTAGCTATAATCTTCGGTGTAGCCGCATTACCAAACAGCACCTTAGTAGGCTTACACGCATGATATTTCTTTTTTACGACTTAGACACAATGAGCTACTTAACCCGTATCATTTACTCTCTTTTTGAAATTAACTAAGTTAGATCAATGAAATATATGCGTAGGATGCTCGACTTAACAAGTGTTGCATTATCAACAAAGATTAATTAGAACAAATAAATAAACTAAACATATCACAATTTATTTTTCTTTGATCTAATTTAATTAACAAATTCAGGGTCCATGACCGACAACTCAAGAGAAGTATTATACAAACATTCTATCTACGTTAAGCCCTTAACATACTTTTTATAAAATAATTTATATAAAATTTCATAGCATTTCCTAAACTTTCAAAATATTCTTCAAAATCAATAATAATTCAAAATACTTATTACAATATAAAAATCCAAACTTTAACTAAAATAGTGTAATAATATAAAGCATTCTAAGATATCAAATCAAGAACAAGAGAAAAGCTTTACAAAAACAAGCAAGACATACCAATAAAAAACACAAAAGCAAAAATTCTCAATAAAATTAACTTGTTAACAGAAGCAAAGAACCTAAAAAAAATATATAAAAAAAGGTGAGTTTAATCTACTACATGGATGAATAATATTTAATATACATTATAAATATTTATAAGTTATCGTGAATAAATTGTGATATAATAGAAGTATAAGAATTAAAATAGATGTATATATACATATTAAGCATATTAGTATGTAGTAGTGAAATGTATGTCATATAAGAAATAATAGACGAAATCATATGATTTTAATAACAGACAAGGTTTGCAGTTCTAATCATTATAGAAGGATTAGTTGCTACAGGTTGATGTTTTTTTCATCAACTAGATATACAAACTGCTATATGTATATAGATTAACCACTCTCTGTTAGTTTTGAGTTTTCAATATCAATACATAATATATATTCACATAATTATAAAAGCAAATGAATGTCATATCGAATATAATTTAATCCAACAAAATACGAGTGAAAAATCAAAAATAGATGATTACTCAAAAAATAAAGTAACATATAATTTTTTTTAATAAATAACAGGTTGTACTCATCATATAATTAACATACACAAATTTATTTATATTAGATGTATGTTAAAAATTATTCCACTCACTAAGAGAATAAAAACAAAATACAAATAGGCATAAAACTAGTGATTACTGAGAATTGCTAAGAGAAATATCAATAGAATTTATAATGAATACAAAAAGTACTAAAAAACAACTTGAAACAAATAAAATAAAGATTACAACTCTAAAATTAAAGACCAAAATGTAATTATAAAAGTAAAACAAGTCCACCCAATCGATCTTGAACATGTTCTAAACTGATTGATCTTAAAAGAATTGATCAACCTTTACTGCTCAGTTAAATGATCAACCGTAATCACAATAGGTGGACTGGTTCAGACAAATAGGTTGATCGATTGATTAAAATTTTAAAATTTTGATTTAACAGTCTCCCAAAACTGCAAATATTTAAAACAATTCAACTTGTTACTAAAAAACTTATAACCCAATCCTTCTATCAAATGATTTAAGCCACACTAACATCTTAAAATATTAATTAAACATTTTAAACCATTCAAATCTTAAAATCATTAAATCAAGTATAAAAACATCAAGATCTTACCTTAGGAACCCTTATCTCCAATTTTAGAAGTGTCTTTTATTTATTTATTGCACTTTATTATACGTTTAAATACTACTAATAATGATGATAATGTTAGTAATAATGATAGTGGTACTAATGGTGATAATTGTAATAATAATATTTATAATAGTAATAATAATATTAATAGTAATAATAATAGTGATAGTGATGATGGTAATAGTAATAATAATAATGGTGATAGTGATGATGGTGATGAAAGTTACGATGATAGTTTTAATGATTATGATATCAATAATTATAGTAATGATAATAATTACAATAATAATTGTGATAATAATAATTAAAATAACAAGATTAATGGTAACAATAGCAACAATAACAATAATCATAACAATAATAATGGTGATAATATTAGTGAAAATATTAATAGTGGTGGTGGTAGTAGCAGCAAAAACAACAATAAAAATAATATTACTACTAAAATAATAGTAGTAGTTTATTATGATGTGGTTATGATATCAATAATTAATTTTATTATAATAATTTTAGTGATTATGATATTAATAATTATAGTGATGATAGTAATTATTATAATAATAATAATAACAATAATAATATTAATAATAATTAAAATAAATACAGTCACCGAGTATCTTTTATATATTTTATCGAAAACTCACGACAGTCAAAGATTTAAGATAAAAGATTTAAAGATTTATTGTTTTTGCTTGGATTTATAATATTGCAAAAAAATATTTCCATTTTTTATTATTTCTTTTTTATATTTTAAAAAACATGGTTCGTCACGCCAGCAAATCAATTAGTAAATAACAAAAGAGATAGAAATGGATAATGAACTTCAAAAGAGAAGAAATAAAATGATCACCGCGTGCTCGTTCATAATCATCACAATAATTATCAAAACAATATAACGTCTTAGGTATCCGGATTCATTCAATTGTAAGTAAATATAGTTTATACGATGCTTATCCTCTCCATTCTTACATTCAATTGATTACATATTATTATGGTTTTTAAGTGTGTTTTTATTCATTTTCGTTTAACATGTAAAATATTTTAAAAAATATTGTATACATCTATCATATCTTAGGTGTCACAAAATTATTATTTCAATATATATATATCTTCTTATCCATATCTCATGAAGTGTGACACGCATGTTGAACTAGACTTGAAACAAGAGGATGTAATACTATCTTCCAAAATTTGAAAATATTGTATGAGAATTTTCTTCAACTATTTTGACTTTGGCTAACTTCCAGAGAAATAAGAGTTTCTTATCAATTTACGTGTTAACTCTAATGATCATCAACACCAAATTATAAATTGAAATTTGATTTAAAAATACAAATAATAAATGAATTATAAATTATCTACATCAACTATGGTGATAGATGGCAAGATAAAATTAAGTGTATATTTGAGAGTATAATTGATGTGCTTTTTAAAGGGTTTTTTTAAATATATATATATATATATATCACATTAAAATATTTAAAAATAAATAAAAATAATAATTTAAAGCTATTGTTTTTTAAGATGCAGTTGAGCTACAAATCATCTAATAATTATGAAAAAGTCAATGAGCAACCATAAAACCAAAATATAATAATCTCATAAAATAGTAAGTAAAAAAGTAAATAATTTATTTGCATGTCAGCATATTTCTTTCAGATTTTATTTTTACCTAGGAGACTATTTAACTGTTTCCATGCACTTTTATACTACTAAAAAGATTGAAAGTGATAAAAGTTTTTTATTAAAAAATTTTGTTTTTTGTAGTTTTATATTTGAATCTTATGATTGTTAATATAATAATTATTAAAAATTTATATAATTATTAATTTTAAAACTTATGAAATTACTCAAGAAGCACATAAGTTGTTAAGTTATTCATATTAATAAAATAGAAAAAGACTGGTCAACATTTTTTAAAATTTTCGGATACGTGTATGTGAGACGATCACCGACCATCAAGTTGACTTACAACCTCCCTTATCATCAGCACCACGTACTTCCGCCTCATGGGATCCCCATGACGTAAGCGACTATTATCCCCATGAGAGCCACAGCACCATAAAGTCCACTCCTTGCCACGTATCCAGCCCTTCAAACCGTTGATCAAACCATCAAACGGTAAACAGAAATGTGTTAGATGTATGGTGGCGTGGGAGGGAAAATGAGAAAAGAATTAGCTACGTGTGGTCCACGAAAACTCGCAAGCAACAGCACGTGCTAACCACACATAAAATTAAGGTTTGAAACCAGCTGTTTTTGCGTATTTGAATCTTTTTATAAAAGAAAATCTTTCCCTTTGAATGTGTTCGAGAGGATAATAATAACGGTTATTTTTTAAAATATTTTATTTATAAATATATTAAAATAATATTTTTAAAATTAATTTTTAATATTATTATATTAAAATGATGTAAAAAAATAATTTAAATTAAAAAAATTTAAGATTTTAAAAAACTCTGTTTAAAATACGAGAAATCTCTCTCTCATCTCATCGAAGAGTCGTTTAATTAATCAAATCCATTTTTTATTTCCAACTTTCTAATCAAATCCATTGTTATTGGGATACTCGAGAGGAATAAAGTGCACGTGTCTTTTTTTTGAAGGAATGGTAAACGCACGTTAATATATTGAAAAGAAATAACGTCATAAAAAAAAATAAAAAAAATGGGGATATAACTCATCGATTCCAAGGCAAAGATAACGGGGAAAACATCAAATAATAGGAATAACATTTATGCAATTCAGCACAACATATATTTGGATCAATTCAAGAAGAAATAATAATATGATAAAAAACTAAAAAGAAAGAAAAAAAGGAATTTATTCTGTTATTGTTATTCTTTATTATTAGAGTGAGAGAGGGTGACCATAATGCAAATGCATCCTCCTCTGTTCTAGGTTACTTCTTGCTGTCTTTCTTCCTTTCAGAGCGAGAGAGAGAGAGAGAGAGAGAGCAAACCTAAATTCATTCATCCATCCATCCATCTCATCTCATCTCATCAATTTCTATGGCAACCAACAAAAAATTAGGAAACAAGAGCAATAATAGCCAAAGCCAAAGCCCACTTCTGGGTCGGTACGAGATCGGCAAACTTCTTGGACACGGTACTTTTGCTAAGGTATACCATGCTGGAAACATTAAAACCAACGAAAGTGTTGCCATCAAAGTCATTGACAAAGAAAAAGTCCTCAAGGGTGGTCTAATTGCTCATATCAAACGTGAAATCTCCATTCTTCGCCTTGTTCGCCACCCCTATATTGTCCAGCTTTTTGAAGTCATGGCCACGAAAGCCAAGATTTACTTTGTCATGGAATATGTTCGTGGTGGTGAGTTGTTCAATAAGGTTGCTAAAGGCAGGTTAAAAGAAGAGGTTGCCAGGAAATATTTCCAGCAATTGATTTCAGCCGTTTCCTTTTGTCATGCCAGAGGTGTTTTTCATCGCGATTTGAAGCCGGAGAACTTGTTGCTTGATGAGAATGGTAACTTGAAAGTCTCCGATTTTGGATTGAGCGCAGTGTCTGATCAGATTAGACAAGATGGTTTGTTCCATACTTTTTGCGGGACACCGGCTTATGTTGCTCCTGAAGTTCTTGCAAGAAAAGGGTATGATGCTGCGAAGGTTGATATCTGGTCTTGTGGGATTGTTCTGTTTGTTTTAATGGCTGGTTATTTACCATTTCATGATCAAAATGTCATGGTTATGTATAAAAAGATTTACAAGGGGGAGTTTAGATGTCCTAGATGGTTCTCTTCTGAGCTAGTCAGGCTTCTTCATAAACTTCTTGATACTAACCCTGTTACAAGAATTACAATCCCTGAGATTATGGAGAACAGGTGGTTCAAAAAGGGGTTTAAGAATATTAAATTTTATATCGAAGATGATAAAGTTTGTAGTGTTGAAGACGTGGAAGATGTGGGTTCATCTTCTGATCAATCATTATCTGAATCGGAATCGGAATTCGAAACTAGAAGAAGGGTTACATTTTTGCCTAGACCTGCGAGTTTGAATGCTTTTGATATAATATCGTTTTCGCCTGGATTTGATTTATCTGGGTTGTTTGAGGAAGGTGGAGAGGGAGCAAGGTTTGTTTCGGGGGCCCCTGTGTCGAAGATTATATCTAAACTGGAGGAGATTGCTAAAGTTGTTAGCTTTTCAGTGAGGAAAAAGGATTGTAGAGTGAGTTTGGAAGGGTCTAGAGAAGGTGTGAAAGGCCCATTAACAATTGCAGCTGAGATATTTGAGTTGACACCGAAATTGGTTGTGGTGGAGGTTAAAAAGAAAGGAGGGGATAGAGGAGAGTACGAGGAGTTTTGTAACAAGGAATTGAAACCTGGATTGCAGAGGTTGACGCAGGAGGAATCCGAGGCGGCTGCTGCTGCTGCTAATGTTACTACTACTGCTCCTGTGCCATCGGGATCTCCACAATTCACCATCGATCCTTTTCCTACTGATTCTTCACAATTACCCGTTGATCCTTTTCCTACCGATTCCACACAATTACCTACTGATCCTTTTCCTACCGATTCTACACAATTACCTATCGATCCTTTTCCTATCCTTTCTTCACATTTACCTTCGGATTCTGAATAGAGAAAAAAAGAGAAAGGAAAAGGGTATGCCTTACTCTTTCCGTTTGCTTCAATAAGTTTTTGCATGCTATATTTTGTTTTTTGGGGCTTTTAATTTTCTTTGATGTTCTGCTGTGTCATTAGGAAATTAGATGCTAAAACACATGTTGTATGTTCTTTTCTTCTGCCGAGAAAAAAGTAGATTAATTGAAGAGAATGACATTCTTATTTCTGCTGGTCTTGGCAATTTAGTGGTGACTTGTATGTTCTGTTAACTTATGTTGTAAATGTGAATGAAGTTGCTCTCGTCTGCTCATTCCTGCCGATTGTGGTACGGAGTGTTGCAAATACAAGGTTCATGATTTCATTATGAAGAAGAAAATAAAAAAATGGAAGTGAATCATTTAAATTTCTTGATTGTATCTTGTGTGCAGTCCAATATTGGGTAGGGATATGCCCTCTGCTCCTGTTTATACAGCATTTGCTTGGATAATTTACAGTATGCAGGTTGGAGAGTCTATATATTAGTTGCAAATATGATTGGTGAAGATATTAGGGAACTCTCTTCATACTAAGATGTCAATAATAGCAATAGCCATTTTAATTGAAAAAAATATAGTTGATAGTTAATGGTTCAGTTGATTCCTTAACATAACTCATCTGAAGGGTGCCATGTATGAGCAGGAGAGCTGTTTCTCGTTTATATGGGGCTGTATTTAAATCACGAATAATAACTAGAGCTTTATGTGGAGTAAATGAATCCTACTAGTTCCACTGTGTAGATCAGTTCATCATTGCAGAAAATTCATGTTGAAACTGGGATTAGGAATTTGTAAAAATTAAGAACCCCACTGTGCTGGAGTTGCTCAGTTATATAGAAGCAAGGACTTAAAACTGAGAATACAGGTTCTCGGTTCAGTAAGGAAAGTGTGTACAAAATATAAGGTGATTAATGGGTAGGAGTTTTGGTTTGAAATGATTTTACTGGAAAAGGTTATAGTTGTGCCTGGTATTGGTTTGTGGTAACCTTTTGATTTCCCTGTAGATGGTGGACGGGGCACAACCTAGTTGAGCTTCTTTGTGATACATCTCCCTGATTTCTCAAGTTCTGCAATAATAGTAAGTGTGAAGTTAGTTTCAAGCATTTAAAATTGGTGCGAGGATAATAATGGGGGCATACATTCACTGATAATGTTGTATGTCATATTCTTTATTTGTCTGTCAATTGCATATTGCTAAAATGCATGCATGCATGCCATAATAGATATTGTTCCAATAATAGCGCATTGCATTGCTTCTGTCAATACAAATTCTGTACGCTCATTCTGATGGCCTTGGTGGTGCTGGCCCAATCCGCTGCCTGGTGCCTGTTTGCTCATCCAAATCGAGCTTTGTTTCCATTCTAAGGTGTCTTTTCAGTTGAGTGATTGAGAAACGGAGAAGAGATGATAAAAATCATTTATATTTTCATCTATTGATTACTACGTCTAGGAGTTGGAGATTTTCGCTGCGTGCCATTTGCCTTGAATGGATTGAAGTTAACATATCTTGAACCATAGGTTTTATCTGGTAAAGAATTTAGTGAATTTGTCATGAATTTGTTTCACTCTCTAACCTCTTTCTTGTTTTTTCTTCTAATACTGCTTTGCTTTTTGCGTGCATCATTAGTCATGAAATCGTATTGGAGCTAAGCTTTGTGTTTTTGTTCCTTCTCAAAGTCACAAACTTGCATTTTCAACATTTAATGCCTTCTTTTTTCGTGCATACCCCTCCTCCCATCCAAAGAATGCTGAAAAATCATTTCTAACGTGAGGATAACTGGAGCCATATACAATTTCACTTGATTAATTGAGTGGTATGTGTTGCTGGGATGATGCATGCTCTTGTTCCTTTGGCATGTTTGTGAATCACGGTTTCTGAATCCTTATCCTCTTCTGGGAGAAAAACAGGGCACGTGTTCCTGTTTTTGTTAGTACATAGATGGATAGTGTATCTCGTGCACGGACAAATTTGTGAGTCATGCAGGCTTTATTTTTGGTCATAATGCATTGCGTGCTGGGTATTTTCTAGTTCATATCACCCACCATTCTTCACACTGATTATGCAACCATCTCAGTCAGTGGAACTTTACATGGATCTGAACAGTGTATGCATTTGCTTCTGGTTTTGGACAAATCCTATTGTGTGTAGTGATGGAAATTAGAGGTTTTTTTCCTAAGAAAAAACTGAGGCAATTCAACAACGTTGCTAGCTGTGTTTGTTGATGGCTTCAGAGTTAATGGTGCATCAATTTCTGGCTCTGCCTAATTTCTAAACATTGCCAACCAGAACAGCATCTGTAATTTTTGTTTCCAACTCTGTTTTTTTCTTCTATATGTATACAAATGAAGTTGGAAGGTGTTAGGTATGGCTAGTCCGGTAGCTCTTGACTCTGACACCAATGACAGGCAGACAAATGCCACGTGCCAACCATATGGATTCAGCTTAGGGAAAATCCACCTAAAGAAACATCTGTGATTCGTCTAGAATCATAAAGTCTTGGAGGTTGGAGAGTCATAGAGTCAATTATATTGACTATCATGTTCTGTATTGCGTTCTTTCTTCATTTTGAGTAATTATTATACACAGTCCTGCATGGCAGTTTCGTTTAGTTCATAATGAGGGAAAAACTTGAAATCAATCTTTTCTTTTTTTGTTTCTTAATCTAATTTATGGGATTAATTATGGTGATGATTTTGATAACATCACGTAGCCAAATCATTAAATGTTCGGCGCTAATTTTATTTTAAAAAATAGTTGTGATTATTTTTTAAATAATTTTTTGTGTTAAAATATATATTAATATTTTTTTTATTTTTTAAAAATTATTTTTGATATTAATACATCAAAATAATTTAAAAATATTAAAAATATATTAATTTAAAATAAAAAAATTAATATAAAAAATAATTTTTAAAAAATAAAAAAATATTAATTTAAAATAAAAAAATTAAAAAAAATAATTTTTTTTAGAAATTAAATAACAGAAACAAAAATTCTAATATTATAAAATTAATGTGTATTTTTCTATGATATTATTATGATACTCTTTCTACATTGCAAATTACAAGATTTTCAAAATAATCTTTGGTGGGTGGGTGCTGGGACCGCAAGGCTTCCAATTATCATTTCTTGTGGCATCATGGAAGCATGAGGCCTTGACCATCTGGGTGCCTCGCCACCACCTGGCTCTATTAAATCTATAATGCCCACAGATGCAGCCATGCTTAGCTTAGTGTTAATGGAGCGTTCCAGCGAAATAAGACAGAGGTAGAGCAGTGATACGTAGTTAAAAGAGGCCCACGGATCAATCATGCAGAATAAAGTAAATCTGTGCATTGACCTTAGAGACCACAACATCACTTTTGACTAAATAAATAAATAATCATATCAAATGAATTGTGGTCACGGTTGGGCCGCACATATATTTTCTATAATATTCTTCAATTCCACCATTTCTATCATCCTGCAGGCGACCTCAACATCATACGTTTAGGGTTTGTATTGAGAGATAAAATAAAATAAATAAATGTTGATTTTAAAAAAATATATAGGTAAACTTTAAATACTTTACTAAAAAATAAATTTCAAAAACATAAAATATTTTATAATCAATACTACAAGTTAGTCCATTTTTTTTAAAAATAATTCAGATAAAACTCACTTGAAAAAAAGTTTTTTATGAAAATATAACATGAAAAATAAAGGGACATATTAGAAAAAAAAGTGTTTCTTTATTTTTTCATAATAAAGCTTTAGATCCAAATTTCCTAACTCTACAGGTAACGCGCTTTTCCTTTTTTCTCTTTAATGATTTTTTTTTGAACAAGAATACATTTATACTTTTTAACTAATACCAAACATATCTTTAATACATTCACTTCTCTCCCGGCCCTAGCTCATCTTCTCTCCCGTTTCATTCTTCACATAAAAATATCTAGAACCATACCCTCTATCCTTTTATGAATATTTAGAAACATTTTATTTTGAAAAAAAGTGTCTATGCACGAATATTCTATTAAATTTTATTAACTCTTATTAAATCTTATTGACTCTTTCTATAGTCCTACAATTGTTTTTTAGAAGATCTTAAATTGAAAATATATCTATATTTTGTAACTTTTTTATCATGATTACTAGAACTTTTTTTATAACAAATGTAGGATATTCTATACTACACATGTCTTTTTTATTCTCTCTTTATTTAATTATATATGATCAATACTTTTGTAAAGTATTCTAGAATACTCTTTAATTAAAATATATGTAACTTTTTAAAGTCATCACGTTGCTTTTGTAAACATATTTTTCTATTATTGTTAGCTCTTTGGTTTGATTCTTGTAAAACTTTTTATACTTGCAATGACTACTATCTCAAAATTGATGTTATCCATTGATGGATAATTATTAATGTTTGTTGATCTTTCATCATGCCTTTTACACGATCTCCTTTTGTAATGAAGTTAGCGTTGATTTATTTATAGGCTTTTAAAAGCTCTTTTCAACTATCTCCCATATATTTTGAGAACCTAGTCAAGCATTTACTTAATACACCAAGTTTCATACACCTAGTTTCATAGTTATTATTTGTCAACCTATATAATATTGAAGTGAGAAGTCTGAATTGACCATGTTAAATAATTAAATTTAAGTTTTGATATCACTTGTTGGAAGAAAGATATATGTGGTATAAAATCAAAAATAGTAATGCAAAAGTAAAAAAACTCAATAACAAGAAGAAGATTAAGAGAAAAATATACTTTTATTAAGTGTTTCTCTTTACACTCTTTTAGTTATTCTTTTTATTTTTGTACTACTTAATAATGCTTACATGCCTTTTTATAAACATAAAATTCTAAATAATTAAGAGTTAAACTAATATAAAAAAATTATAACCCAAATAAAAATTATATTCTGACGATTAAATAAATCGATAAATTTATTTAATCTAATCAATTACTCAATCTCAACTAATTAATCTATTTTCAATCAATCAACTGCTTTAGCTAATTTCTAGAAATTAATTTACTTTCTACACACTCTTAGCGATTAAATAATAAAGTCAAATAAGATGTCAACCAAAATAAACAATGTGATTAAATAAATTGATGAAATAAGGCTCGACATTCCTAGCTCATTTTGTTTAGGTATGCCTCCGAAAGTAAAGGCTCTTGCAAGCTGCACAGCTTGAATATACTAGACCTCTTATTCCTCAGATATCCAATCATGTGCAACAATCCTACAGTAACATTCGTGTGGGTGAGAAAAAAATCCACTGTTGATCCACCACTTCAATCAATCAGGTTGGTCAAATCACATAACTTGTGCTGTTAATCAGGTTGCTCATATCAGAAAACTATTTCTTTATTTACACACTAGATATCACCTTTAACAAATGCTTTCTGCAACTGTCCACTTAGACCAGTTTTCCGAGGACCTATGGTTGTCACTTCTTGTTTCCGGCAAGTAAACAGCAAGCCTCCTACAACAATGATCAAGACACCCTCGATTGGAATAATTAGGACATACATCCATGTATTTCTGGAAGTTCCATTGCTTGGAGGTTTTTCCTTAAATTGCTTTTCAGCATAATGATTTGAAGACTTAGCCCCTATTGTTGGAGGATTAAGAGATGGATCCAATGTCACAGGGGATTGAGCGACTCTTCTTTGCTTTTGGGTTTGCAGGGAAGCCCCCAATATTGTTGGAAGAGGAATAACCGGTTGAGATCTTCTCAAGTAGTCGGCGACGTACAAAATTAGCAAGGATCCCTGCATTTTGCTCAGGTGATCCTGCTCGGTGCAAAAGGTATCAGATTTGTCCCACAAGCAAAAATTTTAAAAACAAACAAACCAATTTTGGAGAATGTTTTGTACTCCCTATCTGGCTTAACAAAGCGATTTGCACTGCTACCATGCATAGTATCCTTCCCGAGCTTGAACCTTGTAATAAGGGTAAGCGATCAGCAGAAAGAACACACAAACAACCACAACTACAATGAAAATATGTCAAAAGTGAGATATCTTCATCGCTATCTGCATCGGTATATATTAAAATTGTACGTGTGTGTGAGCATATGTTGTGTGTAAAACATATTAAATTCCATACAATTTCAGTGTCAAGGAATTCAGGTAAAGCACCAAATCTCCTCTAATTGGGAACATGAATGAATTCGCCCCACTCACCTGCTTCAAGTTGGTCCACCACATGCTGCACAAGACGTGCAATTTTTATCAGAAAAACAGATTATTAAACTGAAGCACTCCTTCAACTTCAGTAACTTCCATTCACAAAATGGTATGCTCCTAGTTCTTTAAATGTTGAGTGGCATAGGCACAAGTTTATAATGTTTAATGTAAGACATGGGAGACAAGGAAAAACTACTTTTAAGCTAGCAAGAACGGGTATGCATCAGTTCGCTTAAACTACATGTGCACGAAGCCCATAATCACCTCATGCTGAATTGATCGTGTCAGATAGCTTTCATGAGGTATTTCTTGTGAGAAGAAGGGCTAGAGACTTTTGTCTGCTACATTGATGGAAAAACTAGTGACCACGCGCGGAGTAAAGAAATACAGTTTGTGAATATAGATCGGAGATACAGTTTCCCGAATAGCTGTAGATCTTTACAAACAAATACTATATGCAGTCGACAAGTTTGTGAATATCAAAATCATTTATTACCATAAATCCTTAAACATCATGATGGGTACATATTGACTCTAATTCTTCACTGTTCACTACTTTGTTTGAGAATATGTAAGATAGCCTACCAGCACTAAAATATAGCCTGCCAACACTAAAATCCAAACAGTCCCCGCCCGCCATGGCCAAATTCATATTCAATCAGTATAAACAGGCTAATTGCAGTATTCGATTATATTCTTAGATGCTTGAACAGCTCAGTAATATGTTGGAATCAAATGCTTAATTCCTAAACCCCAAGTTCCATAAAATAAAGTACATAAAAAATTATGAAACCTTACAGAGATGTCAAGCTAACAAGGTGGTAGATTTCTGGGGACGAGTTATCAAGACCAAAAATTGGATATATAGTTATTTTCAAGTTCACAATCTCAAAATTAGATATATTAATACTAGTATTTGAATGCCAAAAATTCTCTTACAAGTAAATTGATTATGATAGAATATATTTAATTAATAAAATAAGGTATTCAATATTAAAAAGAAAAAGAAAAAAAGGCGCTGCACAACAGGTAGGCTAATAAAAGAAGAAACCATAACCTATGCATAATTGATTTATCTCTAGCTTATTTGCAATTGTTTCATCAAACTCTCATTTTAGGAGAGATGAAATGGTTGGATTGGACCGAAACGAAGACCTGGCAAAATTGGAAATAGAGTATGCAACCCCCATTTGGGTTCCACGTTGAACCCCATACAGAGTCAAATGTTGACACGTTTTTCAAAATAAGAAACATCAAACACCATGTGGTGGGGTGCTTCAATGACTCATCAACACAGGTCGAATTAGAAGAAACCAAGTAAATGTTCCCTGTTAGACTCTTGACCCTCTCTTTTTATGTAAAGGTCACTTAACCGTTCAAGCTCCGAAGCAAGGTGTAGGTCATGCACAAGCATCCCAGCCTTTTTGTGTGTAACACCAACACAACACATATCTCTCTGTTATCGAATCAACTCCAACCTTTCACTTACCGTGTTAATTCTCTGTGTTTGCACAAAGAAAAACAAAATGAAAGGCAAAGTTGGTGAGAGATTCTCTGAGTTCTTTGAGAAGTGGGCTTGTCAACTGGATGAGTATCTACAACTGCTACTGAGGGCATCAAAACAGAGAGTTATTGATACCGTCTGTGATCAGCGAGAGCTACAAACTTTGGTATCAAAAGTGACACAGCATTACAAAGACTACTTCACTATCAAATGGTCTTTAGCCCATGAAGATGTGCTTGCATTCTTTTGTCCAATTTGGGGTAACCCTTTAGAGAATGCATATTCATGGTTTACTGGATGGAAACCTTCAACCATATTTAAACTCATTGATTCAACGAGAATAAATCGGGTTCCTGGGTCGAGTCTTGCCGAGCTGACACAGGAACAGCTGGGAAAGATTGAGGAGCTGAGGGTGAAGATAAGGTTAGAGGAAGAGAAGGTGGAGAGGGAAATGGAGAGGCAACAGGTAGCTATGGCAGACAGGAAGATGTTCGAGTTGGCAAGGTTGACAGGCCGGGTCAAGGATAGCGAAACAATAGCTCAGTTCGACGGGTTGGTGGAGGTGGCAATGAAGGGACTGATGGTGGGACTAGAGAAGGTTATGAAAGCAGCAGACTGTGTTAGGCTGAGGACTTTGAAGGGAGTTTTGGATGTTTTAAGTCCATTGCAGTGTGTGGACTTCTTAGCTGCAACTAGTACGCTCCAAATTCAGCTAAGGCAATGGGGAAAGAGAAGGGATAGTATTAGCAGAAAGGAGTAGTTGTCAATCTTTTTAGGGTTTTAGGGCTAGCTTTTTTCTGTTTTTCCGTTTCTTTCTGATAGTTTTTTTCCCTCCTGGTTTTGGTTTTTCAACCTTTTTTTCTTCTTGCAGACTTGATGTCAATCTTGTGTTTTATAACGTTTAATACAACAAGAAAAAAACAGATAACGTTCAACATGATAACAGTAATAATAATAATAATAATAATAGAGAGAAATAGAGAGAGAGAGAGAGAGAGAGAGAGCAAAGTATAATATCAACTAATCCTCTACCATGGTCGGTATTAAACCAAGACTCTCCTTCCCTTCTAATTATTATATCCTACTTGAGTAAATTATAATTCAATCCATGTGATTTTGAGAAATCAACAAATTATCAATTAATCCCCTTGTTAATTTCAAAAGCTAATTATTTAGTTCTTTTCATTTCTTTTATATTCTTTTACATTTTCTTATTTTAAAAATTACTAGATATTCTCGAAAGATTGATAAAAAAATGTTTTTGGAAATAAAGTAATATCAAATCAAGTGTGTTCAGCTTTGCTCAAGGAACTAAAAAATTACCTACTGAAAGAAGAGGGCTAATTAATTCGTTTTTTAAAATTATAAGGATTAATTTATAATTTACTCAATTAGCTATAATTAGATCATTGTACGCCGCTATGTTGCTAATATCTTTTTTAGGTAAAAAACAATAATTAAAATTATATAAAGGTTAATTTTATATATCTTAGTTTATTTGACATGATAGATTTAAAAATAATTTAAATAATTGATAAAAATATAATTTGATTTAAAAAAATCAAAATAATATTTATTTATTAAATATTAAAACAATAATATATTATATCAATTGAGTTAATTTTTTTTTTTATTCTCTTCCTGGTTGTGCCTTCATTGTTTTCAGGTCAGATGAAATTCAAGGTTAAATTAAAGAGTTATTTGATAATCAATTGCTAAATTGTAATAATAATAAAAAAAAGACTTAGGCTTCGGTGTGAGTAAATTCAGAACTCAAAAAATATCTAGCATGTAGAGAACATGTGCCAACATGTAAGAGGATCTACCATAATGTGATGGTGTGTGCAGTATCCTTGAACCTCTAAATGCAGTCTTCCATGATGTCTCTATAAGCAATTTGATAGGGGCTTCCATTAAAGATAGCGTATGGAGGTTATTTTTTTCGGTGCAATGTCGATAACCAATTTTCCTTCCTTTTTCTTTTTTTTTTCTCCTTTCACTAGGGTTGAACATTTTTTGTTCGGTCGTGTTTTCAACCAAAATAAACAACCAAATCAATTTTTTTAATTTTTTGAACCGAACCACATTGAAAACCGGTTCAAACCGATTAATTTCGGTTTGGTCGGTTCTATTTTTTTCCCTTCCAAACCAGTTCAAACCCAACAATACTCTCTACTTCTTCTACAGCCCCGTACAGCAAATCCCAAGTTACTAGAGGTGAAGAGCCATTCAGGCTTCCACAGCTAGACCCTTATCCACAACCACACCTGCGTCCAACTGCACATAGCATTGATTGAGGCGATCCAGACAAAACCCAACCCTGTAAATTAGGCAAAAAACCCAAGACTCGAACATTAGCCCCAAAAAACATAATCACAAATCCAGTGCAAGTTGTCCTACTTTAAAAAGAAACATAAAGGAAGCAATACCTTAGTCTTTTCGATGCTGCAGGTGAGGTCGTTTCTCTTGAAATCATCTTCAATGGTGAGGTGAGCCATTTGACGAGTTAACCCATCCAAGAAATCTTCTTCGTCATTCTCTGTTTTAGTAAAGTAAACCACAGACTCAACAGGAGAACTAAGATCTGAAGAAAACCCAAAGGAACCAAATCCATAAAGCAGGGGAGGAAAATCAAAGCAAGGCAGAGAGTAAAGTGATAGCAAAGGGAGAGAAATGCAGAGAAGGGAGGGGGGTAGAGCAGACAGTAAAGTGATACAAAAGAGAGAAAGATGCAGGGAAAGGGGGGGCAACGACAGACAATAAAGTGATACAAAAGAAAGAGAGATGCAGAAAAGGGAGGGGAGCTGAAGCAGAAAGTAAAGTTATACTAAAGAGAGAGAGATGTAGAGAAGAGGGGGCAACGGCTGATGGCTGATACTCTTAGGTTAGAAAACATTGTATTTATATTTATCTTTTTTTTTTAGTGCTAGCTAGTTGAACTGGTTCGGTTCAATTGATTTCAGACTTTAGAAACTAAAACTGAACCGAACCGAAAATGTTTTATGATTTTTTAATTGATTAATTCGATTTTTTTTATTTTCTCAATTTAATTATTTTTTTTTGGCTCACCCCTACCTTTCACATTGAATTCCAATGTTTTTTTTATTTCTTTCCTTAAGGTCTGGATTTTTTCTAATTGTCAATTATGTCTCTTGAATTTTAATCTCTCAACTAAAAAAAGTACTTCATAAAATCAAGTCCAAGAAAAATGGCAGAATTTTTCACCCCCGAGAAATGCAAGATAAGCTCGTTGAAACAACCTATCAAAGTCAATTATGAACAAAATCAAATATAAAAAGATTAAATTAAAAAAAAAAAAAAATTTATGTGTTTATTTTTGTTTTCTTATTTATTTAATTCCATAATTCCATAAATGGAAGAGTTACTCCATCACTAGGGTTCCAAGCAACAATAAAAAGCAGGACGACAAAATCAATACAAGAAAAAAGAATACAAGACTCCAATCAAAACAATTAGAAGAGTGCATCACCAATTCAACGTAGACCCTTTGATTTATCATCAAACCAATTATTGAATTTAATTTAAAAGCATAGATCAATCACGTAAACTCCCTCATGTTTATTTCTTGATCTATTGACTTGAATTTAACAAGGAATATTGATTTATATGAAGGTAGTCGGGCTATCCTGTATTCTCCAGCATGGAAGACTGCGTCGACATCACATCATCTTTTTAACGTGAAAGAACCCTAGCCACATTCATGTCATAGGCAAGTTTAAGGTCTTATCGAGGGTTCTTATGAGCATGCATGAAAACTTAAATGTGTCGCCAAATACATGAATGATTAGTGAAATTCGAACTCTCAATTCATGGAGAGTTTACTTGCTGCTACTGGAATCAGAATGGCTTCAAAATCCGAAAGATTGCGAGTCCCTTTCTCCAACAAGAAGCTAACAGCTATAATTATTCAGTTCTATCAGAAGTTCTCTACTTCCATTACTACAATTGGAATTCATGAAATCAATCGAAAGCAATTGTGCCAAAGGCCATCAGAAACTGTGAGAGCATAAACAAACTAGCTATTAATCAAACAAACTCTCACAATTAATAAGTTCACTAGGAGTAAAATCCCAGTGCTATGTTAGTTTTTTACACCACAAAAGTCAATCACAAAATACATATTCCTTTTACCAATTGGAACACGATACCCCACGAATGAAACCCTATATCACATTCTCATAGTAATGTGCAATGCTAGGAGAAATAGGGAAAAAAATAAAACTAATAGAATGAATCAAATTAAAGAATACAATAATGGGACCAAAAAACAATGGGACGGGAAAGCCAAGGATTGGTGGTATTTGATGATTTTGGGGCAGCACCGATTGAAAAGCTGACTTTTATATTTTGACACACAGAGTATGAGAGAGACTTTACTTGCAGCAAGAATCAGAGGGGGAGAGAGCTCTAAGTTGCCTCTACGGACAATATCTCAAGCTCAGCCCACCACAGAGGAGAAAGTCTAGGGGTTGCTTGATCAGGTGAGATAGAAATCACTTCCCTCAATTTGGAGGTGATCTCCTTCATTGTTGGTCTATGCCTTGCATTTGATTGGATGCATTGTTGGATAATCTCACAGATGACGTCAAGATCATTGTTTTTGAAAGACTTAAGGCTTGGATCAATCATGCAGCTGATGCTCCGCTTGCCATTCAAATATTCAGCAGCCTGGAAGTAAAATTATAAGGTTACAAAAACCATCTAGTATGTAGATAGAACAAATATTTAGCCTCGAGTTAAAGCTGAAAGCTATGATTAGAGTATGAGATTTCGTACAGACTTACCCATTTTTCAAGGGGTCCTTGTTCTTCCGAGTATGGGGGCTTCCCGGAAATGATTTCAAGCAACAAAACCCCAAAACGATAGATGTTTGTTTCTGGATCAACATGGGGTGGCAGTGAATCCTCCAATTCGCCTGAGACCTTTGAGTTTGATGTAGCTTGAGGCAAAAAACAGATCTCTGCAATCTGAGAAAGCAAAATCGAGATGGTGAGATTAAATTAAAATTAAAATGAGAAGAAGACAAGACGAAGTTAATCCATGACAGAGTAAAGGATGTACCTTAGCAGCATAATCATCTGTTAAGAAGATAGCGCGTGAACACAGTTCAGAATGTGCTATAGGAGGATTCAGATCATGGTGCATATATTGCAGGCAATAAGAAACACCCATAATAATCCTCATCCTTGTATTCCAGTCGAGATGTTCCATTTCTTTAACTAAAAATACAAAGAAATGTTTGAAACTTTCAGCCTTTCCAACATTGCACCAGCAACACTGACAAAATCCCCACTACCAAAAGTTGATTAACTGAGAACCTTACCATGCAGATGCTCAAAGAGAGTTCCATTTGGAGCATATTCAAAAACCATCATCCTATTGAAAGGTTCATCCTCCTCACAGAAGCCAATGAGGTTTACAAAGTTCTTATGATTAATCCGTGATAGTGTATCAATCTACACACCAAAAGATTTGTAGAACAAACTTTTAGTAAAAGAGAGAGATTTGCATAATAAAATCAATGCTTGCTATATGTTAAAGGCAAACCTTTTTCCGGTATGCCATTTCTGCATTCTTTGACCAATCTTTGGAAGAAGCCACTGTAGTTGATGCAACAGAAATCTCAACTCCACTAGACAGTGTTCCCTTATATGCAGTGAAACCATCAAATGTATCAATGATATTGCTGAAATCCTCACAGGCAGTTTCCAGCTCTGATCGATTTAGCTTGGGAACCCCTATATTTCATATGACTAACTGATTATGCTCGAAATAAATTGAACAAATACAAGATCATGGAATAAACAATAATGCTTTAAGACTGGACCGGACACTAATCTACCAGAGACAACACATGCAGAAAAATAATAAAGCTCGGTGAAACTTAATGGCAGGACTCATCATGCACATGGAGCCAGAACTTGATTTTACTGAACTAGTGATAAAAACGAGAGTCATTGCCGTTTAGTTCACTCTTTCTGTTATAAAAAAAATGTAGCAATCAAATAATTAAGTTGAATAAGATGTCAACCAAAATTAACAATTTTATTACATAAATTCACATGTTCATAAAACAAGTCTTGACATTCCTATCTCATTTTGTTTAGGTATGCCTCCACCAAAAGTTGCTGAAGAACTTAAATATGACCTCTTATTCCTCAGGCATCCAAACATGTGACACAATCCTAATGTGACATTCATGTGGGCAAGACAAAAACCCACAGTTGTTAGACCACTTCAATCAATCACGTTGGTGAAATCACACAATTTATGTTGTTAATCATGTTGATAAATAAAGATCCTAGCCTAATCAGCCTACTGATCAATAATAAAGTCAACATTCTTTTCTTTTTTTTTTAATTTCTTTATTTACACACTAGATGTCACCTGTAACGAATGCTTTCTGCAACTGTCCACTTAGACCAGTCTTCCAAGGACCTATGGTTGTCACTCCTTGTTTCCGGCACCTAAAGAGCAAGCCTGCTACAAAAATGATCAAGACACCCACAATTGGAATGATTAGGAAATACATCCATGTATTTCCAGAAGTTCCATTGGTTGGAGATTGTTCTTTAAATGGCTTTTCAGCAGAATGAGTTGAAGCCTTAGTTCCTATTGTTGGAGGATTAGCAGGTGAATCCAATGGCACAGGGGATTGAGGTTGATGCTTCTTTGCATTTGGTATAGCTGGGAAAGCCCCACTACTTCGCGTGGTTGGAAGAGCAATAATTGGTTGAGAGGAAGATCCACCACCCGCAGGTGCAGCTTGGAGGTTACTGGACTGCTCAAGGAGTCTGCGACGTACAAAATTGGCAAGGATCTCTACATTTTGCTCAGGTGATCCTGCTCAGTGCAAAACGTATCAGATTTGTCTCACAAGTACAAATTTTGAAAACAAACAACCAAGGTTGGAGAATGTTTTGTACTCACTATCTGGCTTAACAAAGCAATTTTCTTTGCGACCATGCAGAGTATCCTTCCCGAGCTTGAACCTTTTAATGAGGGTAGGCAATCAGTAGAAAGAACAAACAAACCACCGCAATTAAAATGCAAATATGTCAAAAGTGGGATATCTTCATCACTATCTGCATCCGTATACATAAAATTGTAAATGTGTGTGAGCATGTGTTGTGTGTAAAGCATATTAAGTTCCATACAATTGCAATGTCATGGAATTCAGGTAATGCATAAAAGCTCCTTTAACTGGGAATATGAATGAATTCGCCCCATTCAAGTGCTTCCAGCTGCTCCACCACATGCTGCACAGTACATACGTTTTAGATCAGAAAAACAGATTATTAAACTGAATCACACCTCCAACTTCAATAACTTCCATTCACAAAATGATACTTGATGATCGGTTAGAAAGAATCAAATCAAAAAGGGATGCTTAATGCAAGACATGGGAGATAAGGACAAACTATTTTTAAGCTAGCAAGAATGGGTATGTATCAGTGCTCTTAAACTACATGTCTACGAAGTCCATAATCACCTCATGCTAAATTTATCTGACATGTCACATAGCTTTCATGTGGTATTTCTTGTGAGAGGCAGAGTGCAAACAATAGAAAAAGCAAGAGACTTTCGTCTTCTAAATTGATGGAAAAACCAATGATGATGTGGAGAGGTATTGATCAGGTGTAAATAATAGTTTTTCTCCCTGTATTTGATGGTGAATTCAAGGTGCTTCAATTTAGTTATAACATGTCATGGCAAAAACAATTGTACCCGCGGATGAGTGTTGATAAGGAAAGATGGAAAAAGTCACTTACCCATGTCCAAGTTTTCTATTGACAAAGCTAACTCCAGCAGCAGCAGCAGATGCAAGGTTTCCATCAAATCGAAATTCAGAAAGCAGGTTAAGCCTCCTGATCTCCAGAGGAATGCTTCCCTCAAATTTATTGTCTCTTAGCAACCTAAGATAGAAATCATTTCAGGCTACTTAACTACACAACATAAGCCATCATAACAATAAAAAAGGAGGACAGATCACACACAAGTGTTTTAATGACAGTAATCTTCCTATTTCTTCTGGAATTGCTCCACTGAAGTTATTGTTCCTTAGGTCCAGTAGCTCTAGCTTTCTGAGCTCTCCAATCTCTTTAGGAATGGCACCGGTGAAATGGTTTCGGTAGAGTACACTGTCATGAAATTAAAGAAAGAATCAGAAAGTTCAATTATTTTTAAACCCAGCAGAAGTTATAGAGTACAAAGCTATACATCAGGATCAGAGATACAGTTTCCACAATAGTTGTAGATCTCTACAAACAACAACAAGTTTGTGAATATTAAAATCATTTATTTCCATAAATTCTTAAACATCATGATTGGGAACATATTGAGTCTAATTTCTACACTATATGCTATTATGTTTAAGAATATGTAAGATAGCCTGTCAACACTAAAATCCAAACAGTCCCCAAGCATCTTGGCCAAATTCATATTAAATCAGTAGAAATAAGCTAATTGCAGTATTCGATTATATTCTTAGAGGCTTGAACAGCTCAGTCATACGTTGGAATCAAATGCTTAATTCCTAAACCCCAAGTTCCATAAAAAAAAGTACAGAAAAATTATGAAACCTTACAGAGATGTTAAGTTAACAAGTTTGCCAAGCTCCGGCGCCAATTTCCCTTCCAAAGAAAAACCGCTCAGATCCCTACAAGTGCACTGAACAACATTAATATGTCTGATCATTCAGCACCCACATGAAATGTTCCATTCTCTAAAATGCAACGGCAAACGGTACATCAACAAAAATTAACGGAAGTCATCTACGAAATCCTCCATCGCATACACCTCAGACTAGAAACAAAAACAATATATGAAGGGAGAAATTTCAATTTTTTTCCTGTTTTGTATGGGGAGCGATAATTATTAGCTCTTTTAAAGGAAGAATGAATACCAACTTACAGTATTTGCACTTTTCCCGCAGCGCAATGAACACCAGACCATGAGCAAGGATCAATGTCATTGGGATTCCAATTTGAAAGAGCACCGAAAGGATCAGAATTCACTCGTCCCCGGAATTCCAGCAAAACCAATCCTGCCCACATTACATTCATATATCAAGACCAAGATTGATTCTGCAATTACATTTTAACAGATACATGTCAACAAAAAATAAGAATGCATAAAATGAAGAATTACCCTCATCATTAAGCGACCAGGAGCATTGATTTTCAAGACCAAGAATCAAAACCAAAAAGAACAAAAATTGGAATCCAATTGTTTTCCATCTACCCCTCATTGCTTGATGAACCAAATTTGGCAGTGGAGGTAGCAACAATGATAGCCAGGTTTCCTTTGCAAAACCACCCCTTTCAACTAACAACAACAACTAATGCAAAATCTTTGATTTACAAACGACTATGCTACAAAAACACGAAAAGTCTTCACATTTGATCATCTCAGGGTCCCTCATCCTTGCATTTTAAAAACACTTCTCTACACCCTTGTCTTGAAAGACCACATAAAATGGGAGAGCAGGCTATAATCTCCCTCTAAATCTCCACACCAATCAAATGCAGCTGCAAATGGGACAAACAGCAGGGGGGGAGATGACACAAAAGTTAGCAGAAAGGTAAAAAAAAAAAAAAGGGAGCTTATAACAGACAATGAAGAATCAAGGAATACCCTCAGGAACAAGCAATCCAAAAGAAACAAGCAAAAGGGACATTGAATCTACCATAAATAAGGGCCAGAAAGGGTGCTTTAGTGCTGTTGTTGTGAAGGGCAATAATGCAATTTTGATCCCAAATATCCTTCAAGAGGAGGAAATACAATGAGGGGGTGGCAGGGTGGATAGATGGAGAAGCTCAAACAGAAACAAAAAAGGCAGCAAGGAAATGGTATTGGTTATTTTTTTTACTAGATTAATAAATCTTTTCTATTACTGCCCCTTTGCAAGATGATCTTCGAGGATCTCCTCCACCATCTTTTTGGTGTTTCTCTTGCAACTCTTTCTTTGTTTTTCTGTCTTCCAGTTTTTTTTTCCCTCCCTCTCTCTCTCTCTCTCTCTCTGTAGCTAGCTCCCCTCTGCCAGCCACCCCAGCAACCTATCTGTTTCTGTTTGCCACTATTTTTCTTTCTTTTTTTGGTTTATTTTTTAAGGACTTCCATTATTGAGTAGATAATTTTCTTTTTTCTAGACAGAAGCACCGCTATCTATCCATCAATCTATATCAATCATGCTCAACAAGCCTTTTTTTTTTTTTGAAGGATTCTGATTTTATCAATGGTTATAGTAACAAGGGTATATGCATTAAATTTAGAATATATCAATTTTATCCTAGGAGGTATCAAACTGTAGGAATCCATATCCATAGCTAACAAGTCAGCTACATGTATCCCAGGCTCATCAGCATTTTTAAGATCACGTTTATTTTTACATTTTAAAAATATTCTTAAAAAAATATTTTTTTATTTTTTATTTGTTCTAAATTAATTTTTTTATTTTTTTCCATTGTTTTAATGTAAAAATATTATTATTTTAATACAATTTTAACTAAAAATTTAAAAAATACTACAACATTTCAGAAAACCCTAAAAAAATTCATCAACGTTTTAAAAAAGTTATTTATAAGAAAAAATATCGAAAGAATTTTTGTCGTAATTTTTATCAGGTTGGTGGGGTTAGATGGGACCAATCAATAAGAACATGCAGGGATGGCCTTGTGATATGTGTGGGAGGTGTAACTGCCAACGGAAAGGTTTTGTTTTTATTTATTTATTTATTTAGAGGAAGAGGGAGGGGTGGTTGAGGGCCCTCACTTCCGATGTACTCGGACGCGCTTTTCTTTCATTGACTGGGCCTCTTTTCTCTCCCTTCGTGCGGCCCTCTTTCGTTTTTATCTTTTCCTTTTCTTTTGTTTTCTACGCATGAATGCCTCTCGTATTTTTTTAAGATATTAATTATTTTTTAAAATATTTTTATAAAAAATATATTAAAATATTTTTTATATGAATACATTATAATAATCTAAAAATATTTTAAAAATTAATTTAAAATAAATAATATAAATTTTTACAAAAGTACTTTCTAATCATAAAAACAAACAAGTTTTTAATCTCTTTACTAGCTTTAAAAACCATTGGTTTTTATAATGGAAAAGCTTTTGAAAAAAATTAATTTTTTTTATATTATAACTTGATTTTTACCTTGTTTTATTAACAATTTTCAAGAAAAAATCTAAAAAATAGTAAGAAAACAACAAAAAAATAAAATATTTTTAATGTATTTTCAACATTTTTAGGCTTTTCAAAAAAATTCCAAATTTTATTTTTAAAGTGTTAAGCTATTAATATATTTATTTCAAAATTATTGCTTATTGTTTTTCATTGATTCAGTGTTTGCGTTGTTTTTTTCAAATATATCAAAATACAAAAAAATCAAAACTCAATATATATATATATATGGGACCAAAAATGTATAAAAAAATGAGGGAATAAAATGAATTTTTTTATTGCTTAGAGACGAAGCAATTGAGAGAGGAAAAAAATTATTTTTCCTGTAAGAAAGTGGTTATAGAATGAATTTTAGGCGAGCATTAGTAGGAGCAAAAAATCACCCATATACACTCATCCTCACCAGTGTTATCAGCCCTCTAATTGAGCACCTTTGTTTAGTTGTAGTTTTTGTATTTATGGTGTAAAAAATATAGTTAGATATTTAGTAATATATTAAATTGTGTTTTATATTATAAAACCCATCAAAAAATTGAGTTGAAATTGCAGTTTCAGTGAAGTATTTTTTATATATTTTTGTAACTGAGAATACTCTATTTATTTTTATATTTTAAAAGTATTTTTAAAAAAATTATTATTTTTATTTTTTTACTTTAAATTATTTTTTTATATTTTCAGATCATTTTGATGTGCTTATATTAAAAATAATTTTTAAAAATAAAAAAATTATTTTGATGTATTTTGAAGGAAAAAGCATTTTTGAAAAGCGACCACAACCAAATATTTTATACATATTTTTTACTGTACATAAATCTCAATTATAATTTTTATTAAACATATATTTAAATCCAACTAACCATACCTAACTATAATTTGTTAAAACTTATTTTTTTTTAAAACTATAACCACAAAAGCTACCTCAAAAACAAATATACGAAGCCCTATTTATTTTTGCATTTCAAAAGTATTTTTGAAAAAATTAAAAAAATTATTTTGTATTTACTTTAAAATAATATTTTTTTAATATTTTTAAACCATTTTGATAAACTAATATTAAAATTAATTTTTAAAAAATAAAAAAATATTATTTTAATACATTTTTAAATAAAAAATATTTTAAAAAATAGTTAGAAACACACTATTCATATGCCACTTTAGTTTTTCTTGTAGATGTTGATTTGATGTTTAGTTTTTCTGATTTTGTTTTTCTGGTTGCAGGTTGAGCATGTGTTTCTATTTTTTGCAAATTCATTGCAGCTCAAGGTTGATTGTTCTTCTAGGAATTTTGGTGTCTGGTTCAATCCTGACAATGGGAGTTTCCATACTACTCTTTGTACTATTTTTATTTCAAGAATTGCACTATCTAGGGTTTTCCATCCTCTAATTTGTCTGATCTGGGTGGTGTGTCGATTTTAGTGTTCTTCATCAATACTTTCATCTTGAATCAAAGGGCATGATACCCAACTTCCTCATGTAATAATTTATTTCATTTTATATGTATGATCAGATCGAACAAGCCAGGTCGGAAAATCAATCCCCTCTGTAATTCTGGTTCTAGTGAATCAGGATTCCTATCATGTTAATCCCTTCTCTTTCTTCTCTTAGGGTAATCTAAACTTTTAAAAAATAGTTCTTATGTGAATTAGGGTTTTGTTTGCGATGATTTTGGTGTGTATTTTATTGATTTCCCCATGCAAACGTGTAATTTTTTATGAAAATATATTAAAATTTTATTTTTTTATTTTAAAAAATTTTATTTTGAAATAATTTAAAAGTATTAATTTAAAACAAAAAAAAAAAACAAACAAACCACCTTTCTATTTGCTGGCTGTAGATAAATTTGTTGATGAGGGGTACAGCGGGGGGAGTCAATATGGGTAGAAACAGGTGGGGAGGAAGTGAATTTCCTAGCGATTATTGTAAATTCAGAATAGTTATGCCTCTTCCTCTTGAAATAGGATCTATTAAGGATTTTATTTATTTATTTATTGTCCTCCTCTATTTTATAATATCCTATTGTATCATTTCATTTGCTTTAATCTATTTTATAATAGGTTATATGTTGGGTAAATTGACTTGCAAGCTGGTATTAAAAAATAAAAAAAATGGATTTATACCAAGGGAATGGATTTTATTGACAAACTGTTTTTCAACAACATATTAGTAGGAATGAGTCTTTTGGACAATATATCTAAACTTAAATACCAAGGGAATGAAAAAAAAAAAGAACTTGAAGAGCAAAAACTTGTAAGAAATCAATGAGATAAATAAGTTCATACGTGAACGAGCAAGATAAATAAAGAGAACAAGAAAAGAGTCAGCAAACAAATGGATAAATCCTTATTCCATCACACAGACGTCCAGTCCCTAAGAATGATTTGGGATTTCTCAATTCTTTATGCATTCCTACTTGCACACACACACACACAAAAAAAAAGTTTACTAAACTAAAAAATCATAAAAAATAAACACCCTAGTTGACTAGGGATTCAATAGAAAACAGAATCAATATAAAATCTACAAGTAATGGAAAAAATATTGAAAATAAGACAGATAAGTACAAAAGATATATTTAATAAATATAGATTAATCCTCCTCCAGTCTTTTTTTAGCATGAATGTAGAGCATCATGGTTGATCTCAAACATACTTGGCTATTTTAAAATATAATGCCAAAAACGAAAAGAGTGAAGGATCTTGATCACTTGACACTCCAAGCTAAACATTTTGATTTGATTTATTTATTTTTTCCCTTTACTCAAACATAAAGATTTGAGAAAACTTAGGTTAAAAAACAATATATAAAGATGATATTTTATTGTATTGTATTGAGAATTTATGATGTTAGAACTTGTTTGGGATTGTAGTCATGATTGTGATTCAAAGTGTTTTTCGTTTAGAAATGCATCAAAATGATATTTTTTTTATTTTAAAAAAATTAATTTTAAGATTAGCACATCAAAACAATATAAAAACATAAAAAATTAACAAAAAAAAATAAAATTTAAGGGAATGCAATTTCATATAAAAATATCACATGTGTCTATAAATATTAGGAGTATTATAAGTCGTTTGATTCAATCTTTTAATGATTGGTTACTCAGTATAATTATTATCATTTTATCAATAATTTTTTATTTAGATATGTTATCATAAAGTGTGTCTGCTATATTAAAACATATTTGTTCATAATATTATAGTTATTGCCTTTAAATAAGATTTGAAACTCTTTTCAAATTTTATTTTACATTGCGCAAAAATTTAACAATTAATACCATTTGAAAATATATATAAATATTTTTTTTAATTTACCTAAAGTGATAAAACTTCTCTTAATCACCCAAATATTTTCACGTAGTTAATATTATATCTATCAATTTATTATATTTATCAAAATAAAATATAATATTTTCTATATAAAATAATTTAAAAATTTTAAATTAGAGAATCACCTACCCGACTCCAATTACGAAACTAGACATTATTCTAGCTTTAATTGTTTTAGCTACTAAAAAAAGATGAAGGACGTGAAAGCTTGATTTCAAGTACAATTTCCTAAATGAAGTTCTAAAAGACACCACGTGGAGCAATCCCTCGAGGTTATAGTAAAAGCAAGTAAATTGATAACTACTTCAATGATCAAGGATTTAAGAAGAGTAAGAGTGAGCTAACCCTCTACATTAAGATCCAAGGTAACTCTTAACACCCTTATTATCTCTTTGTATGCCGATGACTGCTGTGGCTGCTGTTGCTGCCGAGGAACTGTTCACAGAGCCGAGGAGAGATGTTGACTGTAGCACGATTGCTAGTAGTGGTGGATGGAAAGCTGCAACTCACGGCTATGTAGAAGCTATTGCAGTGTGTTTTTTTTTTTCTTTTCTTTTTGGCCTAGAGAGGGGCTATCGTGAGGGCGGAGATGGTAGGGCTTATATAGGTGTGGTAGGCTGGGCGGTAGTGGTTGGTTAGAGTAATTTTAGAAATATATTAAAATAATATTTTTTTATTTTTTAAATTTTTTTTTTAATATTAATACATTAAAATAATTCAAAAATACTAAAAAAATATTAATTTAAAGTGAAAAATTAAAAAAATTTAAATTTTTTAAAACATAAAAATAAACATGATTAATAAAAATAGATATAAGGGAGGGCTGGTAGAGCCCCAGTCTTTATAAAGGAAAATATCTAAAGCTAATTAATAAGAGAAAGCCCTGTATCTCTAAGATAAGGAGACAAAAAATATACACGGGGACATTTTAATGATGCTATCCGTATGAAGAGATAAACACAAGAAGAAAAATAAAAGAACAAGACAATCAATAATAAAAAATTAAAAAAAAAATTCAATCTAAAATTCATATTCTCCTCGTATCTTTTTTTTTCTAAATAAATTCTATAAAATAATTAATATTATACAGCTAATTACCCTGTTAGCTTTGTAAAATTCATCTGGACATGGCGGTAAAAAAGCCACGTAAGGATGGGAGAAACTATAAAAGATTAAGACCAAGAGTTGAAGGAAATTACAACAATGACATTTCGATAATGAATCAACAGTGACAGTGAATATCCATGCTATTTTAGTATATTTGTTAATTTTCCAACACAGAAAATCTATTTTTTCCCATGTCTTATTTGTACGGTGCATCTTAATTTCTTCTATAAAATTTATATTGTATGTGCTTCAAGAGGTGATAGTTAAATTCTTTTTATTTGTTATAATTAAGGATATTATTGTCAGTATCTTAATTTCTTTTATAAGATTTATATTGCTTGTGTTTTAAAAGTGATTTTAAACTCTTTTTATTTATTATAAATAAAGAATATTATTTTTGTGTGGTGCAGCATCATATCTAACTATCTAAGGGGTGTTTGCCCTCACATTTCAGCTGGAAATTTGTATTTTTTTGTTTATTTTTTAAAATTATTTTTTTATATTTCTAAATTATTTTGATGTATTGATGTTGAAAATAAATTTTAAAATAAAAAATATATATTATTTTTATATATTTTTAATTAAAAAAATAATCCTTTTCTTATTCTTTTATCATTTTGACAACCTAAGTAAACATTACTAAGAAGTTAGAGGTTAAATAAATCTCAAGAAATATAGGCAGAGATGATATTTTTAGCGGATGTTTGATAATGTAATTATTATTATTTTTTAAAGTATTATTTATTTAAAAATATTTTTGATATCAATATATCAAAATAATTTAAAAACATCAAAAAAATATTAATTTAAAATAAAAAATAAAAAAGTTTAATTTTTTAAATACTTTTAAAACACTAAAACAAACAAGTCTTTAATTATAATTTTTATATTTGACTTGGAATTTATCCTAGACAAGTCATAGATTATATATCATGTAAATAATGGATTAATCTATTTTTTTTAAATAAAAATGATAATATTTAAAAAAATAAAAAAAATCAATAAATTTTAAATTTTCCATAACTCAAGTTTTTAATTGACCTATGGTCAATTCCTTTCATTTTTTTATTAAAACATGGTTCAAACAAATGCTACAGTAACTTATCCTTTTCTTTTAATTTAATCCTTTAAAATTTAGTTTATTTAAAATTTGATTTTATGATTTGTTATTGTTTTATTTTTTTGTAGTTATCTTAGTCTTATAATTTGTGCTATGAATTTGGTGGCTAAACTTGATTGACTTGAGTTTTTTATTGATTTTTTTTAATTTTATCTTTTAACATTGAATTGATTAAAAATTAGGCTTTATAATTTGTTTCGGTTTTTTTTTTAAAAAATTATTTTGATATCATGACCCGGATCACCAATTTTATAAGTTAACTCGTGTAGACTCAGATTGTTTTATTTGTCTCTTTTTTTATATTGATATTTTTTTAAATTTCATTATTAAACAATGAGTTTTTTTTAGAAATTGAGCTTCATTATTTATTTTAATTTTTTTATAGAGTTATCCTAGTCTTATAACCTAGATCGCAAGTTTGATAAGTTAACTTGTTGGCTCAAGTGTTTTTTTTTTTTAATTTTATCCTTCAATATTGAGTTGAATAAGAATTAAGCTTTATATTTATTTTAATTTTTTTTTATATAGGGATTATCATGGTAAATTAGGTCATGAATTTGGTAAAGTAACGCAAGTTAACCCGTGTTGATATAATTACCACAAAAAAAATGTTAGAATTAAAATTAGAAAATCAAGAACTAAGATTGACATTTCAAAAAAAATTGAACATTTGACCACCCTTTTACTTTTGAATTCACATGAAAATATCCAATTCGGTCCCTCAAGTCTAACTTTCTTCAACTTAATCCCCTTTGTTTGGATTTTCATGTTTAAGTCCTCAAATTTTTTTTTTCATTTTGGTTTCGAGAAAAAAGAGGGAAAGACATAAAAAGAAGAAGAGAAAAAGCTCTTAGATGAATAAATTCCACCACAAAAACTGTAATTTTAATATATCTAGATTTGTTTTCAAGAGGAGAATTTATTAATTTTTTTGTAAATTATAAAATTTTGATATAATTAGTGTGTGTATATGTATCCTAGCATGGGCAATCCTATGCTACGAAGATTGTCAAAGACACCATATTATTTTATATAGACTTGATTTTCTTTCATTTATGTATTTTAATGAATTTAGTTTTAAAATAATTTAAAAATACTTAAAAATATTAATTTAAAATAAAAAAATAAATTTTTAAAAAATATTTTTAAAATGCTAAAATAAATAAATCTTCAATCATAGTTTTTTATATTTGAATTGGGGTTTATCCCAAAAAATCCTAAATTATATATCAAGTAAATAATGAGTCAATCTATTTTTTAAATAATAAAGATAATATTTTTAAAAAATAAATTTTTTTAGTAAATTTTAAGTGAATTTTCCACAACTCAAGTTTTTAATTCACCTATGGTAATTCTTTTCATATTTTTATTAAGAATCTGTTTGTTTGCTAGAAAGTAGCTTTATTTTATTCTATAAAAATAATTTTTTTAAAATATTTAGTAGTTTAATAGAAAATAGGTTGAAAAATATTTTTAAGTCTTTGATTATTTTATGAAAAATGAGCTGGAAAATAACTTAATAATATTTTATTTTTCTCAAGCTTATTAAAATAACGAGGAACAAATCTTACAAATTAAAAAGTTGAATGAAAATAAAATTAAAAAAAAT